>NC_135013.1:40087509-40393855 GCF_051020955.1 Megalopta genalis
CATTCCCTTCGGGGGGAGGGGGGGATTCGCGTTTTAATTCGCGATCGCCACGGAAGATCTCTTAAAAACGGCGAAAAACACGCGAAACGGTTGCCCGTCGCACGGAAAAAAGTGAGACCAGAAGGGACGCGGTTGTTTTCGTGGTGAGAAGACCACCGGGAAGCTGTTTTCTCGCAGGGACACGTGGAAATGATTTCACGCGGTGCAGTCTCGAATCCGTTTAGGGCGATTATACATCGCGACACAGCGACCGACAATGATTCGTCTTATTCCGACGTCGATGGCGACGTTCTTCCCAAGACGAGCGGCGCGAGCAGTGCCAGATAGATCCGCGCGTTCTACCTTAGGTCAATGCGATCGTATCTATTAATCATTCATTCTTTCTCTCCGTCTCTCTTCGCCACCGCCAGCGCAACACCGTGTACACGGTCGTTCTTTTGCCTGATAAATGGAAATGAACGCCGCGCCGAGGCGAATACTTTACACGAGGCTAATCGCTGACTAACTAATAACTTCTCTCTCGACGAACGATCATGGGAACCTCGCGAGATTTTCCTGTTTTCGGAAACGGCTGACTGTTTCGGCGATTACCACGGCGACAGATTTCGCGCGATTGAAACTGATTCGCCAACCGTAAGTTCTCGTTTCATTTTTCACTTTACGATTATCGTGATTTTAAAGATCTATTTAGGAGAAATTTATTCCGTAGATCAGACCTGAGCAAATTTGATTTGAAATGAAAATAAGAAATGATTGAAATAAGTAATTTCGGACTGGTATCTTCAATGTTTTTATCTGAAAATGAAAATAATATCGATCTATATCTGAAATAATAGCAATTTTAAATTCGTTGTTTTTTTATTTCAAATACGGCGAAAGAAATAATCCTCAAAATAATATGCAACAGAAAGATTTTTTCTTTTTGAAACCTTTACATCAATTTGTTTTAAGCAAAACTCGCTAAGAAATCTTTACAGCCATTTGCTATTGAATATCAAGATGGCGAAAGAAAATAACCATTCAATTTGTATGAATGAAATATATGTTTTTTAATCGGATAATTAGTTAACGTAGTTAGATTGGTCCTTTATCTCGCAAATACAAATTTGGAGCTGATAATTAGTTCTCGATATAATTTTCAAAAAGCAGTAGAATAATTGTTTCAATAGGATTTGCATTAGCATATTAGATCGAAATAGAAATGCATATGAATCTAAAATTTCAGTTAGAATCCAAATAATAGCCTTGCCGTATTCTTTTGTAACCAGTTGACATCATTTTTATCCAATTTATATAAACTGTCCAAGTTCAGAAAATGGTAAATGCACACATTACATGTAGGTATTTAGTACGTTATAGTCTGTATCTAAATTGCAAAGAGAGCATATCACAAAAGACAATTTAATGCACCAAGAAAAAAGGTCGAAAATACTGCAATTAGTATCCAGATTTACGAAAGTAACGTGGACTTCTAATTCGTTTAGCTTGGCGAAGAAATAAGAAATACCGGGGTCGAAGAATCATTCGAGTATTGAGACGTTCTCGAACGAGATGTAATTTTATTCGGTTCGGAGCTGGCATTTACGAACCGTCTGGCATCGTTGTCGTTGGTTAATAGCACGATAAAATATATCTGCCATTCGGTTTGTTTCAGTCGTCCAGCGTCTCGGCGGATGGACTTTTTATAGCTATCCGATATTTTTGTACAATATCAAAAAGGAATGCACAATGTTTGGCGCGGCGTTGCACATCGTAGAATGATTCTTTGCTTTCGGAACGCGTTAAATGTTAAAAAAGAAAACGCATACCGCTGTCCCTTACACGTTATAAATTCTTATTTTTATGATTTCTCGCGGATACCAATGAAGCGATGCTTGTATAAAATCTGCATCAGATGTATTACGCAAAATGAAAAAAAAAACGAGAAAATCACCAATAATTTTTTTAGAGATTCTGCTTTTATAAGTTTCGTTATAGATTCATAAATTCGTTGTTAATTTATATTTGGAAATTAATATCCGTCTGTTTGAAATTACAGAAATTATTTTAAACCTGTACAAAGAATTCGGACTATAAAGAATGAAATGATATTTGTTGTTTCAATGATTTCGAGTCATTATGCACCTGTTGCACCTGCAGGAAACGTTTAAAACCGTCATAAATCGGTAACATAAATTTGTACTAAAGAATTTACTAAAAATAGGAGCTTGATTATAGATCTGCGGGCCAATCATTAGGTATTTCGTTAGACGGTGTTCCCATTAACAGATCCAAAGGCGAGTGGAATATTTAGCAATTAACGTCGCGGAACGATGCCTTGATTAATTTTTCACGCGGTCAGCGAAGCTTGTGCTTGAAAGTAAGAACCCCTTCGCAGACACGCTTGTTGGTTCGTATTACATGCTCGCGCGACGGAACAATCGAAAGCCACACTTACGCGGCTAACGTTCCATTAAACGAACTATTCCATTTTTTCCATCGGCACTGTGTCGAATTTAATTCATACCGAAAAATATGTGTACCATATACCATAAAATCGTACCAAAATATTCTCGACACCATTATTTGATATACGAAGATCGCATTCATGCATTAAAAGAAAGACAAGTCGATCATCCCTTATTATTTGTTACTCAAGTATAATCAACGTGGCAACAGTGAACACGTGACAGCAATATACCGTCTGGCAATTAAAATTTAGATCAATATAATTTAGACGCGGGCTTTTTATTTGATCGAACTGACTTTATAGCAGTCAGATTCTATGAAATAGGTGACTCGTAGATAGATTGCGCACTTCACGCATTTCTAGCTTGCGAAAGTGTTAAAAACTGCATAAAATGTAAACCTTAATGTTTATTCTTAAGTTTTACACGATGCTTAATTAACTGACGTCGCATTAATTATCGTCGAATTCGGCATTATTCAAATAAAATTTTATTCGAATAACGTTTCGAATAAATTCTTCGAATAAGCTACGTTCGACTCTGTCTAGAGCTTGTTTTTTCCATGAGCACATAAAATCCGCAATCTAGTTATACTAAATATGTCTAGATTGAGCAACGCCCTCCTCGTTAGATCACTTTCTCAGTCGCCGGTGCCTCGTCGAAGATAAAATTTCGCGAAAGGCGTGGCGCCGTATTGCGGGGTTAATTGCAGCCGAGGCGAGTTTTCCGAAAGTTAGCCTAAGCCGATTCGTTCTCGAGCGTTCACTGTCACTCTTGCCGGCGGTTTCGCGCGCATAACAAGGAAGGATCCGCGGCGGGTATAGAGTCTTTCGCAATTTGTAAGTGAGAAACGGCGTTCCTGCCGAGTCCCAGCGCGCGGTGCGAACCTTGCTTGAACTTCGTCGTGGGTGCACGCCGATCGTCGCATGCGCGTCTCTCTCCTTCTCTCTCTCTCTCTCTCTCTCTCTCTCTCTCTCTCTCTCTCTCTGTATGCACCGTGCACCTACGACCATTCACCGGGCCTCTCTGTGTTGGCGCGACCACATGCAACCGCGTGCAACCACATGCAGCCGCATGCAGCCAGCTCGCCGCGCGCGGATTCGTTTGCGTGCACGGCTGTCGAGCTGCGCGGCGAGTTATCAACTACCGTTCGCTCCCACAAACTGGTCGCTCGTGATCTTTGCCAATGATAACGCATCGCTTCGCGCGTTGTCCCGCGCTTTCACGTTGATTGGCTGTGACTTCGCTCTAATTGGGTCCGCGTGAACCGACCGGATCATCCATTTACCTTTAAATTCGTTCACCAGGCTGTTCGATATTACTCCGCATCCGAGATGCATTTTCTGCTTGCAAAGGTCACTACGATGGTTTCTTGGAGTCCATGCCGGTGCTGCGCGCTGCACTGAAAGTACGGGCGTAATATGTATATTCTTTTCTTGGACTAGAACTACTGAGCCCTAAGTGCGATTTACAGTGGCGTGCAAGATGGTTTTAGCAATTTTTCGTCAAAAAGAAAAACTTTAAGAAATTTTTATTAATATCGTATACAAATGCATATTACGTGATAGGATAGTACAGAAAATCAACGCTATTTATTCTTTATACGCGTTTATATTGAAGGATAATTTAAGTAAAGTGATCAAAACTTCCCGGCCAGTGTGTTCAACAAGAAAATAATGCTTGTTTTTCATTGTAATCACTGTAATCTATGTATTCGCTGTAGCATTTCTGCTACTTCAATGATCTTAAACTATATTATTCCCTATTATTTTCTCCATTTTTGCACTTTATTTAATCATCTTGATCACTTATTTTCTCTTCCATCGTATCACTGGTTTCTTTTTTCTTTTTGATATGCTATTTGTGTGTCATATTATTGTTACGCAGGGATATTTCTCCCGTTGATCGAATAAATATCATTACTATATTACTATTATGAAAATTTGAACACTTGTTTATAGCTAGACTCCCATTTTCAGTGCTTATAAGATTGAAAGAGCTATTTACTTCGCCGATCGGAATATTCCTTGCAGCGAGACTAAATTGAAAACGCTATTGATTATTGTTAACATTTCTTGCATTCCATAAAGCCGCTCACGCCATAAACGCGTGAAAGGCCCTTAGTCTAGCTATAACCGATATAAATCTAGAATATAGTTCTTACTTTCTATACTTCTTTCGCGCAAATTACGAAGTTCCGGTAAGTCAATTAAGTTCAATTAAAAGTCGATCCCAGGTAAGACAATATTTGCAAACACAGAGCCGCACCATGTTGGGTGCACCGTGCAAGAAATATTGTAAGAACGCTTCGAAATTATCCACGCTAATCACCGCGTCTCGAAAGAAATTTCTCTCCCTGTTAATTGGCTACACTCGTCAGTTGTAGCCGGTACACGGGTCGTGCCTACCACGGTTTTCCGGGAACGGTGATCCTTCGTCTCGTGTTTTTTCGTTTCACGTACTTACAAGCCAGAGATTCCACGGAAACGTGGCTTTCTCGGCTAAAATCCACATTCGTGTTATACGTTGCTATTGTGTAATGGTCCTTGAATCAACATCCACCGGCG
This sequence comes from Megalopta genalis, assembly GCF_051020955.1. Classification (NCBI taxonomy): domain Eukaryota; kingdom Metazoa; phylum Arthropoda; class Insecta; order Hymenoptera; family Halictidae; genus Megalopta; species Megalopta genalis. The sequence goes on from NC_135013.1 coordinate 40,092,524, forward strand.
GTTGGTCGACGGTCTCCCACGCCCTGCTACCAAACGGCACGAGTCCTCGCATGATTCCCAGGATTTAACACGCTCGTGTCGAAGCAATTTGTTCGCAATTTTTCCCCTTGGCCGTTCGATCATATTGTGAATCGGATCTTCACCGACGATGCTTGTTTCTTCATCGAAGTATCCTGCCGGTTTCGCGTCTGTCTTGCATGCATCGCCGAGTTAATTCCTTTGTTAGTAGTTCCAATCACTGACACGTTAATTAGCTCACATTTCTCTTCACGAAGCATTCTGATGCTCTCATTTTGTGTTGACTTATTTCTCCTAATTTCAATTTTGTATGTTTAATGTTTTCACTCCATCGCGGATCTTTGTGTAGAATAAATTATAATATATTTAATTATTAAACAGATTGCGATATCATACTTTCTATGTATAATGGCTCATATTGGTTTCCTATATTGTCACATAGCAATATTATACTTTCTATAATGGCTCCAGTAAGATGAACGTAATACATCGATGCTTGTATATTTTTTAAATATTTTTACTGTTCTCAGTTATATCTATGTATTCATTTTCGTCATAAATGCATCACACATCCGTAGTCTAGTCATGACTTAACTGCTTATTACTTTCAAATGCTTAACCATAGGACGCTCAGGGGAGGGTCATTTCGTAGGAAAAAGTGCTGTAAATATTATTTTTTCTGTTCGAGGTGTATTTGTACTGTTAAACAATACATTTAGGTACCTATTAATGTACAAATAAAATATAAGAAATTTATAAAAGAACATTGTTAGAACAAAAATACATGTTTAAAATTCTATGCACATTTTTTTACCCTCCTTTAATCATGCTAGAGTTAATGTTTAAATGTAGAGAGACTAAATAACTTCTTCAAATTGAAATAATTCCAATTCTGAAGACACAAGGTCCATCGAACGGTTGTTTAACAATTGTTGGATGAAAGAAATTATTCCCAGAGATCCTGAGAGGCTTATCCATAGTCTTCGTATGATTAATATAACATTGATGCGCACTTTATGGTCTTTACGATGTTTCACCAGCAATTTCCCACAAAAAAGCGGTAGAACTCCGAAACGCGTCTTAAGAAAACGATTTTTCATACCACTAGTAGAAACTTTCCACACGATTTATCAAGCCGCGGACACTGAAATCTCATAAATTCAATTTCGAATTCAGGATCGTAAATTCAAGGCAGCTTGATTGAATTTGCGCGGGGCCAACAATTCGCTATGCAAGAATACGCTCGTATGGAATTCCGGGTAATGACGAGCGAGACGCGGCGGGAATACAGGCGAAAGAAAATCCCGCAAACGGTTTCGAGCCGCTTCATCTTGTTTTTCCGGTAATGATCATGCGCGACGCGACATCAATCATCGTGGCCACTCGTGCATCTCGTTTCCCCGTGCCTGGAGGATCTAACGAGTGGTCGCTCGATGATTTTGAGTCGTTCGTTCTCTTCCTCCTCCTCCTCTTTCTCCTCCGCCGCTGCGACGGAGTCCCGTAAAACAACGTTCCCTTCGTTTCTTTTTCTTCTTCGTTACCCGAAGCGCACGCACGGCTAACCTTTGAATTTTCCTATCGACGATCACGCCTGTAATTACATTGATAGAGAAGCGCGTCACGCCGTTTGATCGCGGCCGTGCGCGCTGGCGCGTCCAACCGTGTAAACGCACACTGTTCCGTGCATGTTACGGAAAGTGTTTACACGCTGAACGGGGAGCTTGAATGTACGAGAGAGTTCTGGGCAGGACTGTTAATTGGAAACTTCAATTTTTTCTATTTCCCGTCATTCAACTAACGATCTGTCAAGGGTTGGATAAGATAGTATTTTAAATGGCAAACAGTAAATAGATACTTTATTTTAGATCATGCGTGTAGTTTTCGAAATAAAATACTTCATTTGTTCGAAGGAATGTATACTTTTAAAAATAAAATATTTTATTTTATATAATTATATATTATATAATATTACATTATATATATTATATTATATATTATAAATATTTTATTCGTTCTAACAAATTTTTAAGATAATATTTCAGATGGTATTTTATTTGGAAAACGTTGAAAATATTGGTGCAATAGTTCGGGAATATTTGCAGTATTTATCTAGATTAAGATCTATATATTTTTTGTTCGTATTGCTGTGGCCTTAGTACATCGGTCATTTTTATGAAAATCATTATAGCAATTTAGGATTAAATAAATTCATTTTTCAAGTTTGAGTAGGTATGTCTTTTGAATCTGTGTGTATGTGTGATTAATTGAAGTTGAATTTGTTTTTAGTCGAGTTTTATTGATAAGATTTTTGATTGCGTAAAAAGATACATGAAACGGTGCTGCATTAGGAAATTCTGGATATTTATTCGTTTATATTTCTTACTATGAAAAATTTAGTGAAGCAAATATTTATTATAGATTAGTTTTTAATTTAGCATTATATCTAGACGAACAAGATACAACAAATTATAGAAATCTAGACACTTCTCTTTTTTAGATATTAGTGTAAAAGTTGTGAATTCGCAGAAACACCTTCAGATCGTTCAGAGATACAGAGCTTATTGAATTTCCGCTTTATATTATTGTTTATATAGTCATCATAGCTACTTTTTAAGTCTATTTGAAAGTTCATATAGTAGTATAATATATAGTACTTGTTGAAAAACGAATATTTTACTATTTATAAAATGTAATTTTGTAAAATATACTCTACTGTGCCTTTGTATTCAATATCTCGTTATAATTAACTGCTTCTCATTATAAAATTTCAAGCAGTTCTATTTGGCTCATTAGAAAAGGCAAACGTGTCAAATGAACGCAAATCAATTTTCTCTTCAGCATCGTTTTTATTAACTTTGTTGCAACTTCTTTGCAAGGACGTGTAAATTTTTAAAGCTGTTCTTCCCGTTCCCAGCTGTTAAGTGCCGAAAAATCCTGCTACAGTTTACTCGATATTCTGCAAAACATTTTTCAATTTGCTCTGTGTTTCGGCAAACGTAGCAAAAGTTAGCACCACCTTGCGAACCGATATTCCTGGTATTAACGTTTCACGGATTGGATCGTGGATCCGGGACTTATGGGCTGAACTTCAGGAAGTCCTAGCCCACTTCAACCATCGGTCGGTGTACTTATCAATTAGAGTTATTCTGGTTCGCCGAGAAAGCATGTCTTATCAATTAGCGGAGGCATAATCTAATCTTTCTGCGTGTCTCATTGGTCGATTTTTTAAAATGGCGGCGCGTACTTCGCATATCAACGGACCTCCATACTTCTCTTTTCGGCACTTCGTACTGCATGAAAATCCTCTTTATCTTTATCGTTAATCTTAAAAGTTAGTTACATTGTCTTTTTATAAGCGCAGAATTGTTTACTATTGCTGAATAAATTCTCTTTGTTTTTATGAAAATATACTTTGCACCATATCGAGTGCTGTCTATAACTCTCGTTTGTTTTTTTTAAATATTACTGATTTTTATGCATTTTGTAATTAATATTAATTTATCGTTGCATTTGTTAGCAGTTAAATTTTGTACCTATTCACAATTCGTTTTCTTTTTTTTGTTATTATAGTTATATTCCTAACTTTTCATTGTTTATAAATTTTTGTATTATTTGTGGTCTATACTCCTTTTTGCATAATTCCTATATATTTTATTTTATCTTATTGTTTAATGTAGACAGGAAATTTAACGCGTACAATCACACGCGTAATTTTAATATTATTAGTGTACACTTTTAAAAAATTAAACTGTAACACGAAATAGATTTCTGTAATTCTGAAACTATTAAGAAAGGACCAAAAAATACCCACAGAATTCGAAGTATTAATTAAACAGTAAAATGGAGGTCAATTGTATTTTATTTAATGGTTGCGAGCAACGTATTAGATTGTGAATAAATACAGATCGAATAGAAAACGTAACCGACCTAAACCCGACAATCTCATGCGAAATTGTTTAACAAATAAACCTGATAAATTTCAAACAAACGGTAAAACTTGTATCGAGCTACACTACGGTTTCTACAGGATGAAAATTCACGGTAAAAGTAACAATCGTAGAATGACGCACACGTGGGTACGAGTTTCACCCTCCTCTTGGATTCCCCGTTGTCCGTTTTCGGTGTACGGGTACCTTTGTGCTATTATCGATTGCCAGGTGCGTCTCCGATAGGTCCCGGAGCGTGACAGAACGCGTTGCAGAAGGGTGTGCTGGTCCGTTTGTGGGGTGAACAGTATGCCGAGGTGGTCTGTAAATGCAACGGCATGCCAACGGTGAAACGTTGCTCCGTTCCGATGCGTTTATGCGACACGAATCTTCGGAGAAAGTGTCGAATGCAACGCGCCGATAAATTCTCGGCCGAAAGGACGAAATGAAAATTCCCTGTATTCTGACGAATATCTGATATCGCGCGTATGCATTGCGGACGTGCGATAATATGCTATCTCAAAATATTGGTTCGATCAACATCAAAGCTGACGCATCTTGCGACAACGATAGGAACGGATACTTGAACTTGCAGTTTCAAGGCCTGAATTATATCATCGTTATTTTTCGTTTTTTATTTCGATCGTAGACCCTCGAAAATTGTTCGGATGCATGTTTTAGAGCAAGAATACTTTTTGCATAGACAGTAGGACTTTAGTTGTTCGAACTTCTGGTATCCGAATTTGCTGTTATTCAAACACATTTTATTATAAATATTGAGTCGAATGGATGTTAAAAAACACTTCATTCAGTATTTTGCTAATAAAAGACGAGACTTCGAGGAGCATAAGATTCCAAAGCTACCAGAAAAATGGCAGACAGTTTTTCTTTTATTTGTTCACTCTAAGCATTCAAAAATCGCCTTTCATTTTCTCGCGCAAGAATGTAACTTTCCGAACGACTTTCCGAAGACCAGTTCGACTTAGTCAGAGGGTTAAAAACTGGTACAATGTAATCAAAAAGAAATTATACACGAATAATCACAAAATAATAGATCGAAATGTTTTTTCTTTACCTCGTTAAATCACGATCGAATATTTCCGAGCAACAACATGCGTGGCCAATGTAAATATTTTCGATCGAGAAAATGGGTACCAATCAGTGTTTCGAAACGTTCGGCCACGTGCAACGCGCTCTACTTTTCCACGGGTATTACGACCGGTCGGTTCGGTATAATTACGATCTGTTAGTACCGGTAATTCGAGTCAAAGGACGCAATCACGTCGGAGCACTGCCGAAAATTGATGCTTTTCACGCTAGCGGAGTCGCACACTCGCGCACTCGAACGAAAGGATGCTTGCTCAAACCGGACGCGTTCTCTTACTCCTGTGCAACACGCGCAAGGTACCAAGAAGATCGATCGGCGAACTTCGCGGAATTCTATGCCGGTTTTCACGAGGTGTCGCAATCAAGAACGTTAATCGCGAACATACATTCGGCGCGAGGTGAATATTCTTTTCGACTACGGAGGAGGAAGTCGGTTGAAGGATATAATTGTCCGTCGTAATTCTCGCGGAGGAAGTCGCCGGATTCCTTGCACAAGGATTCTTCGAGTTCCCTGGGGGAACTTTAAATAGTGCATTTTTTCAACGACAGCTGCAGCATGCGGGCTTACGCTATTTTCATGCGTCCATATTCCAGCGAATACCTGGCCGCTCGTGGTTCAGCCGAGATTCCTGCGGTGGCATTTATTTCGCTCCGTTTCTGTTTTATCATCGAACCCCTGTGTCAGCGTTGGACATTATTTTAACAACGTCTCGGACAAATTTGTTGAGTGGAATTTCATTCGAATAAAGTTTGATTTTAATGATGATTTTTATTGGGGTAACATTGCAAATATATTAACCCGATGAAATTTTATAAAAATAAATTTGTGAATTACGAGTATTTATATCGGTACTTACTGCCACATATGAGTTTTGGATTTACAACTTTGCTCTTTAAAAATCAATAGTTACTTATCCGAACCTTTTAAGGTAATTTTGAGGATGTGTAATGAACAAAAATTTTACTAGAACTTATATCTTGTTTAGATATTTTAGTCGTACATACAGACATGTATTAATTACGATTCGGTCGTACATACAGATTACTTCATGACAAGACTGCGGATATTATGCATTTAAGACAAAAATTGGTAGGTGCAATTTAAAACAATAAAAGAATTCAAAAGATTATTAAAATTATTTAAATATGATGGAAATGTCTATACGATTTCTGTTTTTATTTTTTAATTTTCATCTTGCACAAAGATCTGGATTAATTCCACCTATTTTATGAAACTTGCTCATTAGGCGAAAAGGAAACACGCGCGATGCAAGATCAGTGATTTTGAGGAGTCGCTCTCGAAGACAAGGAAAGAAAAACAATAGAAGTGCCGCGGATACCGCAGGGGTAACGTTACACCAGACTCGGTTGCGAAACTTTCCATCGTCATTGGACACCGGGTGAAATAATATAATAAGAGGAGAAATACGTGCCAGGAGTAATTATCCGCGTCATCAATTTCGCGGTTGATTTTTTCGCGTCCGTTGATTTATAAGTTGCTGCGAGAGCCGGTAATAACCGACCGACGCGACGCGTCCGATAGAACACAGCAGGCCGAGGCCGAGGCCGGGTGAAATCAGTATTTAGAGCTCGTTAATCGCGCGGCCCAGAAGACCGTGGGCCCGACCATTTTTCCTGCCTTTTTGCAACCATTATTTTGATAATTTGTCCGGGCCTCGTTATTCCTACTGGTTCTACGAGGTCCCGCGTATATGGTCATCGACGAATTATTGCGGCAACCGACCGATTGTCCTGACCGCCGGTGACTGCTGCACTCTCGATCGGTGCAACAGACGATGCTGTGCAAAAACGAAGCCGACTGCCATCGCCGGAGAATACCTGCGCGTTCTGGTAACGGCAGGTGCGAGATACGAAGCCAGCGGACGACGTTTTCACCGTGACTCGTCCCATCCGGATAACCCGCGTGTTTCTTCGATATCCGATGCAACGACGCAACGATGCAACACCGCAGAGGTGTACGAGACCGAAATATCTCGCATTTCGATTCACATCGGTGCAACTTCGCTGATCGATCGTGGCATAATCACGCGCCGGTTCGGTTTCGTTATCTGCTGTTGCTTTTACATGCATCGTTCTCAAGGTGAAAAAAATGTAACCGACGACAGGTTACTTTCGAACCGTCTTCGCGCTTGCTGGTGCATTGTACAATTTATCGCCTCGAATCTTCTGGGGACTCGTTAGATACGATGTTTATTGTCTTTGCGTTCAATTTCGCACGCTCTTCGGAAATAAAAGCGCGGAAGGACCTGAGATGGCATCCATTTTTGTTTCACGTTTTAAATCGTTTTAAGACAATACGTTCCAAAACACAAATTGTGTTTAATTTATAATTTCTCTTTTTAAGGAAATACACTTTTTAAAACATGTATAAAAAAATCGAAGATTTTGTAATACATTATTATCAATGATAAATGTTTTGATCAGCTGCACAAATTGTGTTTATAATTTCTCCTTTTAAAGAAATACATCGCTTTAACACAAATATATTAAAAACAAATATTTTGACTTCCATTTATAAATGTATAAAGCATAAAAACATGAACAGACAAGGTTGTTCTATTATGCTAGACGTTTTGCAATATTCTATTGTGTAATTTAGCTTATTTTAGAATGAAGGATACGCCAGTTTTTGTTAGAAAATAAATTGCTTTTTACGATGTTTTTGGAATACTTTGAACTTGAAAATATCGCCTTCGTGTAAAAGTGCATCGTGGTATGATACCGTCGATACTTAATCGGCGCACTATCAACAGGATATTTGATAATGCAATCGGAGAAGTAGAAGCAACTCGTGCCATACCTTTTGCTTTGTCACGTAGCTGAGGTTTCAGAATACGATTCCTTGTACGTACGTTCAGCATTCGTGATACCCTGACTACTGCATAATTCTATTGCGTAGCTGACAATATTATGAAAAAATACATTCCTGTAAAGTGTGCCTCTAAGTAAGGGATTTTCCGTTCCGAATAGAACAAACAGCACTTTCAGGAGCGATTATATTTCTCGTCAAATTGTGAATTTTATAAGTTTGGAACCGTTCGTTGGTTTATGAAGAAAATGTCGGCATTTATGCAAAATAAAATTTCTCCAATTCAATTTGCAGTGATGGACTCCTGTAAACGTTTATTTTCCCTGTTCATAAATTTAATTCATCAAAATTGAAGTAAATACTACTTTTCGTTTTAGTGTTCCTTACATTTGGTAATTCATTTCACGATTTAAGATAAAATTTGAATTATATGAAGTCGCGGAGTAATTTCTTAAAAATTGGACCGATTGACTTGTATCTTTTTGAAATGTCAGAGGGATTAGTCCACTAGAAAATGGCTGAAAAATTGTTTTCATGAATTGCAATTAGTTGGAAAAATTTATATTGTTTTAAAAGGTGTCCGGATATTAATGCGAGTCACTGTATCGTATTTTTGCCATTGAAGAAAAGGTTGGAATTTTTCGAAAAGATCGCGAATAAATCCACGGAACGATCATTTTACCATTGATAAGATAAGAAATCCGATATTTCACATTACACTCGAGCTAATACTTCGAATTCGTTTGAAATTTCGTTTTGATGTTTTTAATTTCGTTTTATATGCTAAATGAAAAATTTTCAACGATCACACACGGCCCATCATTATCTTCATTTTGTGTAAAGACAAGCAACGCAGTGCAAGACATTAAAAATATACATTCCAGGTGCTAAAAATATTGCAACTTCTCGACGAGTCGGTCACTTTCGCCCGAAATATGTGTCCGACGACAACTTTCAGGACCGTGCGATCGGAACCGCCCCTGGTAAATGAAATCCCCGCTCGTCCCGCGTTAATGAACCGCTCGCGCGTTCATTCCCGTTCATTCACGTTCGTCAACCCGGCGCGGACCGGCTAAAGAGAAATTCACGGGATAACTGGTGGCGCGTCTCGGTCCTTGCTCTTTCTCTTATGTCAGTGCGATCGCTGGCTGTCTTCATTCGCATACAGACATTTCTATCGCGCGGCTCTCTCGGCGGTCACGAAAGAATCGTCCGCGCTTAATCGCGCGTCGGTATTTGGGGTCAACGAGACCGAGCTGCGCCGATAGAGAAAACGAGAAGAGAACGGGAAAGAGGAGGGGGTGGGGTTCAGATGTCGCGCGCCATCGCGAACCCCGTCCACGCGTGTATGGCGATTGATCCTTGAACCGTCTCCCACAGACCTGGGTCGAAAGTAACAATTTGATTCTGATCTACGATTACGCAAAGCCTAGTGCAATTACAAACAAAGGTTCTCTGCCAAAATGTTATCTAGTTATTTGACATTACTTCGGCGTGCATGTCACAATATCAAAATATTTTTGTTCATGCTTTATTTAAGATTTACCTTTTCACTGGAAAACAAATCGTGAGAACAAATTCGAAGGTTTAAAAAAAGTTAAAAGACGTAGAAATATTGTTAATACGAAGCATTGTGAACCAGAACTTTATGCGACTATAGCTCGAAAGTGAGATCATGTGACATGCGGCGTTCTTCTTTGCAACCATAAATTTAACCACGGTATTTTTGATTTTTAAGTAGGTATATAATCGACTTGAAGTTACTGGTAGACTTGAATTGTAATAAACAGAAGTTAAATAAACATTTATTTCCCGTTGTATAATGTTGAAGCAACGATTTTGGATAATAGTTTATTCTATCATCATATTTTATAGCTCATTCCATCATTATTCTGTCATAATAGAAGGACTCCTCCGCGTCGTGCTTTATACAGTGTACAAAATTTGCAATGATAGCTGTAATAGAATTGAAATTATTTATGTATTCGTATCCGACGCCTTTCTCTCGCGATTTCGTCCTTTTTCTGCCCCTCGGTGACCGAGGCGTTCTACTCGCACCCTCCCAGCGATAATAATTATCCGCTCGAGTCAAAGTCACGAAGCCTCTTGCCTGGCGCTCGCGATCAAGTGTCAGGAATTATTTGCCATCGATTACCCATCCCCGTTCTCGCCACTACTCACCCGCTCCTTTCGATTAATCACAACCGGGTTTATCTTTTATTTCTCCGCCGGGGCCGGAGAAGTTGTTTGCGCCTTGAGTCCCTTTCTCGTTTCGAACTGCTATCTGCTGTTTCGACAATTTCACAATTATTTTGTTCGCATTCTTGGACAGTTTGAGGCACAAATAACTACTTTTAGATAACATTTCATCTACCGGTAGTTTTCTCATAGTTCTTTCAAAACCGGAGATAAAGAATTTCTTGAAAAATTGTTCAAAAACTACAATAATTTCATCTGTAATACATCAATTATAATATTTAGGTTAACGAAATGTAATAAATTCGATTGAAATTATGAATTGAGAGAAAGTTATCGAGCAACAAACATTTTTACACCAAATGCAACACAGTTTATATCAACATGGATACCAAAATGACAGAAGAATTCGTCCAACTAAACGGGGAATTAACAATTCCTGGAAGCTGATAGAGAACTCGCGGTCGTTGATTACCAGATTGAACAAAAATTATTGATTAAACAGCAGATCTTCATGAAAAATAAGAATTGTCTGCGTTAATTCTGCAAAATAACAGTTAGATAAATATGGATGGCACAGAAGCCAATCAGTGTAAGCCCATTAATCTTAAAATTAAGATAAATAAGGATTTTGCAAATTAGCTGTACAAAAATAACAATGCCACTAACGATGCAAAACATAATTTTTATCATAAGGTAACATAAAAATGAGCTTAACCAGAAGAGAAATAAAAGAAAAATGTCAACGTATTTTTTAGAATAAATAATTCCCGTCTGAACAATTTCATTTACGAAGAAATTTACTATATTAAATTATCCACCAAAAGATCCTAAAGATGTGTTTGCACTGCTCAGCTCATCATCAAAGAAAATTGGACTTACACAACTTACATTTCTTCGAAGGGTTGCAATTAATTGAAAATAGCGTAACGCTATTTTCTTGATGTCCTCGCCGTTCTGTATTCGACCTACCAATTTTTATCCGAAACGCATAAAATCCGTGGTCTATCAATAATTTGTTGTCACCCAGTATACTCGCGATGTTCTCTCGCGTATTGTCTACCCGTTGTCAGTGTACGAGCACAGACACGTTGCCGCTTGTATGCCTGGTACGTTATGTTATGCGTACTTATTCATAACGTGCGCCGGCTCGAACCGGGCATCGACTTTATTATCATGAAGCAAGAACACCGAGGGGATACTAAGTATAATGGCCGCCGTGGTACCTTATAGCGCAAGGCCTACACGAACCTAGGAGCGCAAGAAGAGGAGCCCTTTTCCTAGCTCGAGATATTCGCGTCTTGTTCGAGGCTCCTCCCCATTCACGGCTAACGACGCAAATGATGATGATTCGCCATTCTCAGCCGATCTCCTCCGAGAAGAGTTCCGCCGCGCGCCGGTCGTGGCCGGTAAATTGCACCGCGAACCACGCGGATCCTTTTTTTCATCGACGCGGATTTATTGGCGCGTTCGGCGCGCGATACGGCTTCTTTCAAATTTTCCAGCCCGCTTTGATCCGCGCACGCGAGCCTTGATTAATGACGTGTTACGCGACCGGCTTTATCGGCGAACCAAAATATGTCGATGGGAACAAATGGGGAAATGGAGATCGCGACGTCGATTGATTCCCGACGGGATTCGATGAAAGCCGACCGTAACGAGCATCGACGCGCTGATTCCCGGTTTCTGATCGATAATATCATGCAAATGTTCCTATTTGAGGTTCTGCGGTACCAGTGCTCACCTCTTGGTTCCTTCGGTGGTATTAGAAAGTACGATTGAACATTTGAAGCAGAAATGATTTAATTGTTAACTCGCTTGTCGATGGCTGATTGCCGTAGTCGGGCTGTACTTGATTAACACTGTTTCTACCGACGGTGTCGAAAGACATCTTTTCGTAATTTCTATTTAACATTATCTTCACTGAAGAGGTTAAAGGAAGTTAACCAGTTAGGTTACCCATTAACGAGTAGACTCGATATGAAAAAATGGAAACGTATTACGAAGAGTATTCTCATCGAAAACAGCTAACTGGTTAATGAAGCTACTGCTACTCGAAATAAAATTCTTCCTTCGTTTTTATTTAAAAATTATAAGTTTGCATGTAGTTCCATAGTCTGGTAATTGACGTAAGAGTTTTTAATTACTAAAAATTGTATAAACAATCTTTTCATTAAATTCAATGCTGATAGCTTGTAAATAATCGCTACAGAAACGAAAGTTCTCGCAAGAGTTACAGTATCGTCGGCGTACTCGCGTCGAATTTATATCCGACAATTTTCGAACATGATAAGTAGAAAGCATTATCACTTCAGCGAATTGCACCGCGATCGTCTGTGAGAAAGGCCAAGACAATTGATGGACTGAATCCACTGAAAATAAATAATTTGACGTGTTCACGACTGCGGACACGGAGGATGCAAAATTGCCGTGCTCTATTTTAATTATGGTTCATAAATCAACCCGCTCGCTCGCCGCTCTGTATCTTCATCGGAAATTAGCCTCGCAGTGGATTATTTAACCGCCTTGGGACGCGAACTTTCTCCGCGGCAACAAGACACATTTCAGAGCAAATCTATTGTTAGAAACTCGCGGAATGGTTTACAACATCGAGCACACTATTTGATACACGGATTTCATTGTTGTGGAAACGAGAACGTAGAACTTTCCTTTTTCATTATTTGAATCTTACTACTTTCTATCGTTTCGGACCTGGATGGACAACTACATTGAAATCTGATTGCAAAGTGAACTTTGGAACTCTCAAGTTACGAGAGAATAGTTCACAAAATTGAATAGAAGCTAAAATAATCAGACGAAATTAGAGGAAACTGTTCAAAAATTGTATAAGAATGAAATTTCGTTATTCAATTTAACAAAATAGCTTTAATATTTTTTTATTGCTAGCGTATGAACACTGGACTACGGATATTTATAGAAACTCCCATTTTCGTACGTCATTTGATAATGTTACATTCACTAAAATCGAAAAACAGTTTTATTCTTCGTTAACTAAAAGTTTACTCATTGTAGAAATGTTATTTCTAAACTGGAACTCTAAATTTTCCGAACATTTGTATAAATATATGAAATGAAAACAGAAATATTTTAGATTTATTTCGCGACAACTCTAAATTGAATTGTCCGCAGCACACTTTTTTTTTTTTTTTAATAAATAAGGGGTTAAGATCTTGCATTTTCGGACAAAAAGCTCGAGTCATAAAATAAAAATATGAAGTCCAGTTAGAGGAATTCTCCATTTTGGCACGACGAGCTTGAGTTAGAAACTACAGAAGATTGAGAGACACTGGCAAGCGTCGGTATTTAATAGGTAGGGCGGTATGGGGGCTGTTACGCAGCCAGGCTCCCCCAGTTTCCGGTGTCGATGATGCACTCTAGCTCCATGCTGCGGTTCCTTTCTGGCCTCCACGCACACGCACTCGTTTGAATCACACGACGCGAGGCCTCTCGTCCGTCTCTCTGTTTGCTCTCCTCCATGTAGCCGAAAGGCAACGTCCTTTCCTGTTGTTCGAGAGAAACGTGACGAAGATAAGCGGTAACGATATTTGACAATAGTGGTATTACGAATGTACCCACATGTCGTCTTTTGTATTTGCTTCATCGACTTCCCGAGAAACCCCCCCGGATGTGGGAGAGATCTGACGCAGCGACACCGACACGCCGCGACGCGACGCGCTCTCGTCTTTGCAAAATCAAACAGATCTTCGGAATACGGGGTCATTGTTGACGTTTACTCGCGTTATCTGGCCTGGGTTAGCTTCTCGGAACGATGCGTGCCTTAACAAATCATCAATTCTACTCAATTGTTTAGTTATTCTTGAAATTACTTGTTGTACACTACTTATTTCATACACACTTATTTAATTATAAATAGACTGCGGATTTTATGCATTTGTGAGAAAGATATGTAGATCAGATACGAAACATTATAAACATTGGAAGAGTTTAAAAATGCTGTTGCAATATTTACAACTTATTAAAATGATTAAAAAACGAAATGAATGTTTCATGCAGCTCTTGTATCTTATAGTTAGTGTAGACAATTTGTATTTTGCATAAAAATCCGATGTCTGATTATAAATGTTATAAGGAAAAGGCGTTTAGGCATTAGTTTAATTGAAAAATACAAGGTTCATCGCATCGTGTCAATTTTCTCTGATATTACACAGATATTTTCTGAGAAAAATAACGCAACTTTCACGTACGATTTTAGACTTATAATTCTTTAAGATGGAAGTAATGGAAGTAAGATGGAAATGATGTATTGACATTATTTATTAAAGTTCGTACTCTCCTTATCATGTTTTTTCCATTTTTACAGACTTGTTAATGGTTTTACAATGTTTTATCAGACTAATTATCAAATAGAATTCTTTCAATCGTTCCGCTGTTCAAAATTTCACACAACTATTTTCATTATAAATCCATAAAATAAACTATTTCGTTAAAAGTAATTTCTTCTAATGGATAAAACGAGTACAGCATGCACCAACAAACTACAAACTTTGGTCGTCTATGAAGAGTTACTTTAAAGATTAAGAACTTCGGTGAATCTGTTTTTCAACCAAATTAAAAAAATACAGTTTGAATGGAACATTGCAAGTAGAGCAGATGTATCGAAGACGCAAAGATTGCTCGAAACTTCTGGGCAATGGTTAAGACGATCGAGAAGAAGGACGCGTGGAAAAATACGAGAACCCGAATCGAGTGTGGGAGGGACAGGAATCGTGGAGCACGGGGAACCTGGCCTGGAGGGTGGCTACAATAAGAGGATCCTGCAGGCGAAGGATAGTAGCGCGATCTTGAAGAGATAAGGTCCGCGAAGATGAAACCGGATAACCCACCTTTCTTTTTACGAACACCTCGCCGAGAGAGCGAACGAATTTCAACCGAGGGTGCACCTATTGTACTGCAGGGCATATCCTGGTTGAGATACATTGCCTGACACACCGTTTCCCTGCGATAAGGTTAACAGTTTTGCGACGGCGTCCGTTCAAAAAATATCGTTCAATGCATGTTTCGTTTGGTTGCATTTTGAGCGTCCAGTGAGCTGCAATGGGTTTCGCAATAATTATTTATGCCAGTAAATATTTGAATAACAGAAAAATAACATTTTGTCTAACAGATGAAAAAGTTGAAAAACCGTTTTGTCATCCCAACTGATTTTATTTTTTGAAAACAAATTTTTAGCCATTGTCTAATAAATTAGCCGTTCTATTATCTGAATAAAAATTCAAGTTGTTTGGTCAAATTTCGAAAAAGTTGTTCTGAAATTCAACTAATTTAACACTACCAAACTAGTCGATTAATTGCATTTTTCTTTTCTTTTACAGCTCCCGATGTTATAAAAATGTTTCTATGCTAGATAAACTGTTTTACTCGAATATAATAGTCGCGTTTTGGGATCGACAGTTCTATCGTTAATATTGAATAGTATTCGGTTACTTCCACCAGTAGTTTCTTCAGTTGTTTAAAAATAAAACGAAACGGTGTTCAGTTTTACTACAGTTTTCAATTAACCAATTTTTGAACATCTTTGTCCCAGTAAAAGTGCATGATGTTCCACAATCTACAATACTTAAAAAATTTAACGCATTCGCTACAAACTTCACTTCCTATTTTATTTGAAGAAGATCCAATTAATCGTGCACGTTTGGTTACTAAAAACTGTAACGCATTGCATGATACGTAGGAAACTCATAACCATACTACGGATTTTTATACAAAATGAAAATTATTTGTATCAAGTACAAGGGACGGTAGCTACACCAAATTCCTTTCTGTCTTAAATGATCTTACTAATTCGAAAATAGTATATCGACATTCGTAAATTCGTTCAATCTTCCTACTGTTTTAAATCGCATTAACTCGATTTTATCGTAAATGCATAAAATCCATAATCATAACGTCGTCGTGACCATACTTTTTGCCATATTTCATAAAAGAGTACGTTCTACTTAATCGAATTAAATAATTATGTGGATTGGTCAATGTATTAAGCTGGCCAGATTCGAATTAATTTGCAGAAACGCTTAGAAAATCACCGGCAACCATAAAAAGCGACAGCGTGTCATCAAAGTGAGCGAACGACTGGAAACATGTGTAATGAATTTGCAAAATGAAGTGAAGCAGAGTGGACAGGAAACACCATGTAGCACCCCAGATCCTCGCTCATTGCTGCCATAACGATGACAGAGTTGGACAAAAAGTAACCTGATTGATGACAAACGAATATACCTCCTTAGTTATTATAAATTAGTTAATAATCGTTAACCATTAATCAGTTCACTTTTTGCCCAATTATTATAAATTACTTATATTATCTAACCAGTGATAATCGTTAATAACGATCACTTTTGTCCAACTCCGAATGATGCCAAATCGATGAGCAAACGTAATTCGAAAGAAAGCACCGCGGAAATTGCTGGTAAGTAATATACATATACTTCGTTGCGCGGAATCGTAGGCAGAGCTCGGTTGCAATCAGGGGCGTATGATCTTCCTCTCTCAGTTTCCCCCGTGTCATTTAATTATCATATCGCCGGATCTCGGCCGGTCGGACGCTTAATAACGATTTCAGAAAGATGCTGGTTAGTTCCGCGGGCTATCTCAATCAGTAGAAGGTCAGCCATCGTAGCCGCGTCGCGTCGTTCGCGCATTAACTTGTTTCCGTTTACGAGTTGGATGTCGATCGGTCGCTAGGACGATTTGCCGCCGCGGCTGAGAGATCCCTCGGTGTATTTATGAATCGGTCTTCGCATCCGGGATCTCACGATACTCCGGTTAACGAAATTTATGCGGAATCTTGTTCGCTTATCGTCCGAACACGCGGATCCTAATACCAGCCGAAGGGGAACAAGCTTGCTGTTACTTTTGGAGCTGAGCAGAGCTGAGCTGAGCTGAGCTGAGCGGTGCTGAGCTGAGCGGAGCGGTATCGTTCAGCGCACGTAATCTCGGGACACACAGTCGAAGCTGAGGTTACGCTTGCATAATAGCACGCCGCCGGTTCGTTACGAACGGAACGGCTGCAGCCATGTCATCCTCTCTACGGTTCATGTCACCTCGGTACGTGGACGGAATTCCAAACAACCCGACGCCCGATCGGCTGCATCCAGCCCGTTGAATGTTCCGGTCGCTCCAAAACTCGATTCTACTTTAGCCCCCTCGGCACAAAGATGTTTTCCTTTAACTCCTCCGCGGTCGCGATTTATATCTATTTATCCAACAACGAGCTATACGATGCGATCTACCAACCGGCTTAGTTCGGCATTCATCTCGCCTTTCGTTTTACGTAAATGGCTTTCGACGCGTAACTGTGGCCTCTAATTCCTTGCTTATTAGGAGTACGAGATTAATGAGCGAGCCTCTGACGTAATACTTCTGAGACTGATTCACGGAGGTTGGAATGTACCACCAGACCTACCAAACCAAAATGATTGATTTACGTTTTTTGTCCCTGATGTTACGAAAGTGTTTCTACGAACAATTTCTAGATAAACTTTTTTATTCGAACAGATAATTAGACTGTGAATTCGATGTATTTCTGACACAAATTTGTAGGTACCATTTAAAGCAACAAACAAGTTAAAAGTGTCTAAGAATGTCTATGCATTAACCCTTTGTGTACGAGGATTTTTCAAAGTGCTAAGAATACTTTCCTCGGAAAACTAGATTATGTATCAAAGATTTAAGTGACGGTGGAAGTGAATATAATATACCCTGATGTTCTCTTATGTAAATAATTAAATTATATGCTCGCAACTTCTGGTATAACATGTGCAGTTTTGATTATACGTGTTAATTATATCTAATTTTAATTTGATGTGTTGATTTTAGCATATTGAACTCATTAAGGGAAGAAGAAAGTTTCTATTTGGTTTTTCTATTCCTTGCAATTCACGCGAACGATGTTTATTTCGCATAACGATCCGTAGTCTGATTGTAATAAAAATCCTACGAAGTTTAAATTGCCACTCTTATGAAACAACATATTACAGTCGCGTTTAGGTAATTTCGGCGTTAATAGAAATTCGTCGGATCTAATTATATAAATACTGAAATGAAGAATTCGTGACACGGTATTGCTGGAAACACGTTCAACAAGCCGCAGATATTTTCAAGCTTTCTAAACAAATAGAAGTCGAGTTTGTAGACAGCGTGAAAAACAGGTTTAATTTCCATAGGCTGAAAAGAATCATGCATAAACATCATTCATCTTTCATTTCTAAACCATCCTCTTCTTTCAACATTAGAAGATAATCATCACGATGGTTCGCATAATAGTGCACATAGTGATTCAGCGCGCCGCGCCGCGCCGCGGCGATCTGAATTTTCCTCCTTTAATTTCGACGTTACCGCACATCGGCTTTTAATCGTTTATTACAGTTACGTGACGAAACAAACGTGGTATATTCTTCTGGATCAATTCAAGATGAGTCTGCACGAGACCGCACCTGACTCTGCGGCGAACTTACACGCCCGATCTCCGAATAACTGTACTTTCATTCTAAGGATCTCTGCGGAGATGCTTTTTAACGCTCCACCGATCCTCAATTGCCAATACGATTCTCGCATTCGACATGTAAGTTACGGACGTTTATTAAACAGCTGACCCCTCGCTGGCCGGTGATTTGTCTATTCCTTTGCTTTTGCTCTATACTCCGCTGTGATCATTTGAAACCGAGAGAAATGATTGCTTATGAGTGGATTATCAGTCAAAATGAGTATTACGTAATTGGCTCTTCCTTGTTATCATTAATTTATGTTTAGAAAAAGTAATACCTTTAAATGTTATAATTCGATATATTAATTACATTTACTTTAATATCATTAATTTTAAATTATCCATATTGTTCTAAAATTTGCATTGTACCGATCGCTATACTGCGGTTTTTATGCATTTATGACGGAAATGGGCGACTGAAATACAAATCAGCAAAAAGAATTTAAGAATGATTAAAACCGTTAACTCTTTAGGGCACCGTGGGATTAAAAATATCTCATTCTTTTGATGCACGGTAATGCATGGCGGGACATTTTGAGTCCCACCCTATAACAACAAATTGAATTGAATTATTATTTTCCTTATGTTTTTATATTATGTGATTCCTTTGTTAATAAAAATATACCAAGTTTGTTTAATTTAAAACGCAATAAAATTTCTGTGCAACATGGGTTTATTTTATTTTCCGAAATCCTGTGCCCCAATGAATTAACGAAAGAAATACATTTTGATCGGACTCCAACTTTGTGCAACGGAGATGCAAAGAAATTTGATTTTCCGTAATGATCCTCTGTCTACTGATTACACGCACTCGCGGATTCTTCGGTGTACACTGAGTTGTCGCGAATTAATGAGCATGTGAATATTCCAGTGGCAGCGCAGCTGGAAGGCAATACTGCTTGAAGAAATCAGCGGGGCCTCTTTTTCGGTGTGCCCAACGGTATTTGCATGTCCGGTCGCGATGTCATTAATCTTCTGGCAGGACGGAAAATTACTCGGTACATAATTTTCAATCCTAACAAACGCCGACTGACGGCGTATGTATTCCTGGTGGCCGGAAAGGCGGCTCGATACAAATTAAATCGTACTCGTTAAGTGGCGATTATTTACTTATTCGGTCCATGATACGCAAGAAATTGATTTCGTCTTTTCATCTCCTCAGAAAGTGCAACTCGATCGTCGAATTACCGTCATCATCGTCGCAGCCCAATTACGGCCGATATTAAGTCAATGAACGAGTGATTCTGCGAGATTGGTAACTGTAAATCGCTTGCTACGATGTGGCCGGGGACAAACAATCGAGTCGACCGTAATCAGTTTTTAACGTCGACGTCTTTTCCTAGTCGCAGCACTGCAATGACCTCCTTTCCTGGTGATTTGAATGCCAGCACGTACTATACTTTCCGTCTTCGTGACAACAGAGAAGCAGAGACAATTACCGCGTCCGATTCGTTCGCTTCTGTGGGCAAACGAAATACATAAGATTCAATCAAACCATGGCATTTCAAACGTTTCATATCAATTCTCATTTTGCTCTGAACGCGACTAATGCATGTTATTTTGTAACAATGACAAGATCGCATAAACTTCGTATGATCTTTATTATAATATATGCTTCAATAAACAAGTTTATCTAAGAATTAAATAAATTATAATTTTAATTTATTTAATTAATTAAATAAATTATTAAAGAAAATATCAAAAACTAATCGTTTTGACTTGTTTGATAGTTCTAGTATAAAAGGACATTTATAGCGGTTTTACAATATTTTTGGAATAATATAATAATACTCGGTTGTCTGCACAAGGTTTAAAGAAGGAAACATAATTTTCAAATCTGTGAACGTTTGTCGTAGAAGGATGCCAATTCTTTGGATTACAATAAATATGCTCGTCTTACTATTTGAATTGAAGCTTTTGTGAAACGTATTTGTAAACAGGCGTATTAGATTAATTATAGAATGTGATAAAAACAAATTGCAAATAGAATGATCGATAAAATACATACTTTAGACTAAACACTAAACTTAGTTCTTTCATAATGATGGCAAGACTTAATTTTTCTAGACCTGTCATAGTTTTTGTTATTAACCCTTTGCGGTCGAAACTATTCGAATTCGAAATCCAAAACATGATTTCTGATCTACAGTGGTTCTATTTTATATAATTTATTGCGACTTATGCACATGAAATTGAGCCTGTTGACAAGTACAATGCAATTTTAATAGTATCTTTTCAAGTAGAAACGAGTCCGATGCTCTTAGAATGATTTTGAAAAATGGTACACCAATTTTTAGTGGTGCCTCAGAGTCGCCATTCGAGTGCAAAGGGTTAAATAATTGGTTTAATGGATTCTCTAGTAATCCAACTCCTATAAGACTTCATATGCCATAATACTTATTTGTGTTAATATTAAACCTATCGAGTTCTAAAAGAATCTAACACGTGTTCTTTATAAGAATAACAAGACTGAATTTATTTAAACTTCTCACCATTTTTATTTTAATATACGTTCGTATTAAAAAATGTATTCAATCGTTTCCTAAGAAGGAGTTCTTACAATCTCAGCAACTTTAAGATATAAAGAAACGGTCATTTTGACCGGCTCGGTTTAGTGTGAAAAGTTGGTGTATTCAACCGAGTAGTTGATAGCATGTTTCAGTTTGGTATTTGATAAAGAAAAAATTTCGAAAGGAAACGGCCGGCTCAGGAGTGTAATCGAGATAAGTCAATGTCGTCGACACAGTTAGTACATCGTTAGCCCCTCCACCGTAATAAGTGTAAGGTGGTGGTGTTTGGAGAAGGGCCCCGACCATCGGCAGATGTTCCATTCACTCAACCGCCCGCTACGTGGGCCCCTCGCAGGGCCATACAAAGTTACGGGTACATACGGCGTCGTCACATGCAAAGGAATCATCGATAGCATCGAACGGAGCAGCTGCGTTTTTCCGTCCTCAAGGAACCTTTATTTTCCTTTACCTGAGTCGTCGACAATTTTCCTCACATTCTTCACTCGCTAGAGCAAAAATTATGCTTCTGGCTTTATTTTATTGGCAGGAAAGTAATTTCGGTATTTCAATGTGAAATAAAACTCAATTTTTTCTATCCAAGAAAGGAACTTTAATCAGTCAAATATTTTCCATTCTGTTCGATGACCTTTTGACATCTTAACTCATGATTCCGCGCTCATAAAACTTCTGGTCCTTATCAGCAAAAAACTCAATCAAGTGCGATTTGAGGCTATCGTTATTATATTGAAATTATTACCACTTAAAAAATTGTATAACTGAAAATAAATGAAAATCCGATCGGGCAAGGTCTGAGCTATATGGAGGATGCGACATCACTTCCCAACCAAGCTCCTATAATTTTGCACAATTATGTTGCCAAAGATGTATGAGGCCTCGCATTGTCGTGATGGAACACGATTCTTTTGCGATTTGCCAATTCTGGCCTTTTCACTTTGATTGCTCCTTCCAATTTCATAAGTTGTTGGCAGTAAATATCTGTGTTGATCGTTTGATTGCTTAGAAGTAGTTTAAAGTTACGATCTTTTTCTGATGCAATTCAGCTTTCGATATGGTTTGTGCTGGTTCATCACACTTGGACCATGATCTTTTTCGATTAATGTTATTGCAATCGATCCATTTTTCATCACCAGTGATAATTCGTTTTAAAAAAGGGTCAATTGCATTGCGTTTAAAATGCGTATCGCAAATACGATACACTGATTTCATAAGTGAATTTCTTTCAATTCATGCGGAATCCAACCATCGAGCTTCTTAACAAGTCCAAGACATCTTATGTGATATTCAATTGTTGTGTGTGATACATTTAACCTTTTTGCAATCTCTCGTACAGTTATATGACGATTCTATTCAATTATGGCTCCGATTTTGTCATCGTCAACTTCAGTAGGTTGACCAGAACGTTGGTCATCTTTAAGTGAAAAATCTTCAGAACGAAATTTTTTGAACCAATTCTGACACGTGCTTTCTGTTAAGTAATCGACGCCATAAACTTCACATATCTCTTTGTGAGCCTCGGCCGCTTTCTTGCCTTTATGAAAATAAAAAAGTAAAATGTGTCGAAAATGTTCATTTTTGCACTCCATGTTAAAATCGATAGCAAACTATCAGTTGTAAACGAAACTACACGGAATTTGTTTCTATAGTAACCTAAACGTGTCAACTACCAAAGCTAAAGACAAAAATATTATAACCTTAACAAAAGAATGACAATGAAAACATAACGCTATCTATTGGTGCAAATCGAAATTACTTTCTTGCCAACCCAATATGTATTTGAATCTTCGGCTATTCCGTTCCATTTCTTTCTCAGTTGCTCGCATGACATCCTATAATTTCACTTATGTTAATTTAAAATAAGTTTTCTAATAGTTTTTTTAAAGACTGAGATCGACGGCTGAGAATTTCTTAAAAAATTGTTAAACAGTAACAGCCATTTCGTCAACAATCCAATAAATTGTTTGGGATAATGTAATGCGACTAGTTTTTTTTTGAAATTATCGTTTGAAAATAAATTATCGAGTTTCTCTTAAAGCACAGCTCAGCCATTAAAAAGGCTATTAATAAGAGACGGAATTATTTGCTCAGATTTCACAACGAGCTTTTCCGTTGGTACGTATAGTTAACGTGACCATGGTTAGGATTAGCAAATTGCAAGAAGATTGAATGAAAGTGGACTTGGAATTCAAACGTTTCAACTTTTGAATTAAAGTACATTGCTTTTATTGCTTAGTACATTAAATACACTGCTTTAATTTTATGGAATTCTTGAGGTTGTTGGGTTGACACAAAAAATGCTAATCAGAAATAAGAATTTGTTATCGTATCGTGTTATCTTTTTGGTCGTGACTTGAATAAGAAACTCGAATTTTTGAAACTATATATATTGATTCAAGTGAATAATTGAAATCTAAATGATAACAATTCATCAAAATTTGTAGAAGGAAAGTTCAGTCGACAATATATATCAAGTTTTCCAAAATGATATATTACCATACATAAAGAAGGAAAATAATTTCTAAAGTTACTCAAATTGGTGTTTCTACATTAAAAATGATCATAAAAAATACAAGCTTATCTTCAGTATGTTAATGATACGGATACGAGAAACAGAAAATTGGCGTCGAAGGCCAACTTGTTAATTATATACAATGTTGCATGTACTGGTTCGTGCAACCCTGGAATATTGGCCTCAATTGCTTCCAATATTTCAAAGGAGACATTTAATTAAGATCTTCAAATCAGATAAATATTATCCCTGTATTCGCACTGTCCAACATAGTCCACTTGGTATTTTCAAATGAAACTTTACTATCTTTCGACTCTACTGGTCAATTTTGATCATTTATCAAAATAATTTATACGAAATATCGTTGCACAAGATCAGATATGTCGCATCATGCAGCATGTGTACCATTTGGTTGACATATCATTTCCTGCAGATCTACAATGTTGATATTTAATTGCTGTTATTAACAGAGTAGTTTGACTTGCACGAAATATCCTCGCGTTTACTTTTAGAAATTACTGCAAGATATATTTTTTTATTATTGAAATAGCACTATCTTTTCGGTGTATTATGTTCTTTTTTTATTTTACGAAAGCAAGAATGTGAGAAAAATGCACATGATGTAATAATAATTAGATTGTGGATTTTTATAAGAAATAAAAATTGCTTGCATCGATTGAGTTCGTAAAGTGCAATTAACAAAAATTAGTTGTACTATTCTTCTACGTTCTCCAAAAGGAATTTTGTAGTTGATGCAAAAAATCTTTTCTTTCTTTAGATTTTTATAAAAGAATTTATTAAAATGAGAATTTGCATAAAGATCCGCAGTTTAGTAATAAGGTTCTTAATTTCCTCAGGTGTCTTCATTCCTCTGTATTTCATTTAACCAATTTTATCACAAATGCATAAAATCCACGATCTAATATTAATAATTTCTGTTGTCTAGAACCATAATGCCAGAACTGATTCTCCAAGTTTGAATTTTTCATGATAATACTTGTGTAGTATAATAATTGTATAAATTCTGTAAGGCTGCTGCAACAGGAAGCAATTAAAAATGATGTATTAAAAATGTTGCGACTTTTATACTGAATATGAAAGTTTCAACTTTTATACTGAATATGAAAGTTTCAACTTTTATACTGAATATGAAACATTCAACTTTTATACTGAATATGAAACTTTCAACCTTCAACTTTTATACTGAATATGAAACTTTCAACCTTCAACTTTTATACTGAATATGAAACTTTCAACCTACAACTTTTATACTGAATATGAAAGTTTCAACTTTTATACTGAATATGAAACATTCAACTTTTATACTGAATATGAAACTTTCAACCTTCAACTTTTATACTGAATATGAAACTTTCAACCTTCAACTTTTATACTGAATATGAAACTTTCAACCTACAACTTTTATACTGAATATGAAAGTTTCAACTTTAATACTGAATATGAAAGTTTCAACTTTTATACTGAATATGAAACATTCAACTTTTATACTGAATATGAAACTTTCAACCTTCAACTTTTATACTGAATATGAAACTTTCAACCTTCAACTTTTATACTGAATATGAAACTTTCAACCTACAACTTTTATACTGAATATGAAAGTTTCAACTTTAATACTGAATATGAAAGTTTCAACTTTTATACTGAATATGAAACATTCAACTTTTATACTGAATATGAAACTTTCAACCTTCAACTTTTATACTGAATATGAAATTTTCCAACTCGTCGTCTCATGGAACAGATCGTTAAAGTAAAAGTTCCAAACTTAAAAGTAAGTCAATCACGTTTAATGCAATATGATGTTTTAGTATTTAAATATTTTAGATAAATGTATAAGTGTAACTGTTTACATATTGCTGCACACCCTTCAATGGTCTAAAAGTTACAAACATATCATCGCAAAAATAAATTTTCATTGCAACTAAAATAGTGGTGCTCAAATGTACAGCATCATTTTTGCAGCAAATTCTTTCAACAATTTTTTGGATTCACCGTAGCTACTATACAAAAATCTAACGTGTAGCTCAGCGAGGCTGGCATAAACTTTCCTTCGATTGCCAATAAAAAATCGTGGGACCGAAGCGACCGACGCGACCGTTTTTCGTGTAAATTGCCAGTGAAAAAGTTGAGCATCGTTGCGTAGGACCACACAGGCCAGCATCGGGTCTGCCCTCTAAAAACAATATGGACGACTAACGAACATCCATAAATCGAGCAATAGGACTCGGGGTACCAGCCACTTAGGTGAATATCCGTAATGCCCATTACAATACAATAGGGTCCCGGGCCCGCTGTCTTTTACTCCTTCCCTTTCTCATTGGCTGGTTCCTCTCGATTCCCGAAAAACAATGGCGATAGAGCGTCTCCGTTCCCGGTTCGAAGCTTGGCCGCTCGAACGTGCGTCGTTCGATCGTTTGAGGCTCTCGAGCTGCCGAAACGAGACCCGGGGGACCCTAAAGCACCAACGAGAGGAGTCAAAACAAAAGCCAGATATACGACCTCGTGACTCGGCCCCGCATACCTGGCCCGTGAACCTTTTTCGAGTCCTCGGCAACCTCCCCAGGTTCTTCGTCCAGGGTCAACTTTCTGGCTTTTTTAACGCCCGAATCGTGAACAATGACAATTGGATAATTCTGATTCACGGGCGCCGCCGACTTTGTCCCGTTGCGTCGATATACTGTCCGGATACTCCGTTATTCGTATAATGTGCGAGTGTAATAGGATTACCTGGACTGACGGCCGACTCTGATAGCTGTATTTCTTTCTTTCGAAGGATCACGACCTTTTAGTAGAAGATCGTGGACAGCCGAGTCGATTTGTAGTAGGTGTTTAGTATGCGGCCAAGGATCAGCGCGGTAATATTGTTATAATCTGATGCCGCGACGTTTATTAACTCTGCCAACTAGCGCCGTCGGATAATTGCATACTGACGACGACGCCATTCACGCAATTTATTTGAAAAATTTGTAGCGGCTACAGTCAACCAAATTTGGTGCCACTGAAACAGTTGTCGAATTAAGGAACTAATTAGTAAATATAAATAGATGTCACGAGTTAGACGCTTTATTGCGTCCATGCGAATTAATATACAAATAAAAACTTCAATTACTGAATCGATCTGGTACAACAAATTTTTGTTGGTTCCCGAAGTTAAGATTCGTTTCAAAGTCCTGAAATTCGAAAAATGTTAATTATCTGGATTAAGAAGATTTTCGTGAATGCTCGTATAGTAGATCGGTTACTTAGATTTGTAGAATAAATAGTTTTACAGTTTGATTGCCTTAAATGGAGCATTGGAACAATAGTATGGTACTGGCAACTAAATGGTGATAGAGCAAAGTAGAATTCTGATATCGGAGGATCAGGTAATCGAGGTTTATGAACATCAGCTATAATTGCAGTATGGATTTATGATAGGGGGAGCTGATAGCATCTCCTTTAACAACAGATGTTTAGTAAACCAATTATAACGTCACTCGTTGAATACAAAGCCATATATCAAATCAATATGTCACATTCAACTATTTTCTTCATTCATATCGTCTTATCCATCCACCAGAGTCTCTTATATTTTATGTCACATTCTCTCCATTATTCTTTCACATTTATTGATTTGCATTGGAACAATATTTACAATAAAACAATTGGTTAAAAATATCTAATATTAAAACCATAGAATTTAATCAATTAGAAATTTTTAAATTCGTCAGATTTAACACTATTTTTATCAATATTTTGTATTATACAATATTATTGTATTATATTATTATATAATATTGTTGTATTATACGTTATACAATATTATACGATTTATCGTATCAATTTTGTGATGACTATAGCAAAAGTCGAGAAGTGATTACGTAGAAAATAAACATGTATTAATACTTATAAAAAGATGTTCTTTAAGCCCTTTGGTAACAATAGTGTTAAATTGAAATTATCAATTATCGGTAGAAATAGTATTAAATTGATTAATTTCTTCGCACTTCGTTTTTGTTAGATGTTTCTTTAAATTCTTAACGATCTCTTCGACGATATTTGTCGAAACTTTGAGTATTAAGATTGTAGTTGTTTGTTTTAAATTAGCGTTTGCAGTTCATTCAGGCAGTCGCATTTTGCCAGCCGCGTTGCAAGCTGCGAAACGTGTACAGGTTTGAGGAAATCGAGCTCACAAGTAATTTTCATATGTCACTGTCGCAATTTTGCCAGACAGCCGATGACATTTTCAATGCTTGGGTAAGCCGATCACTCGAGGGATCAATTTCCATAATAATATATATTTTCTTTTACTTCTTCCAGCAATCTCTTGTCACTTCTTTACTTAATTTTTCCATAACCTTGACACATCGACGGTTCTTAATCATCGATCAACCGTGGAAAAAAACTTACTTTTGAAATAAAGTTATTAAAATGTGCACAAATCGTCCGATTTCGTCATCCTAATGAACCGATTATTATGTAACCGATTTAACATTTAGTAGTTCTGAAATTATCGTTTTCTTTTGTCAACTGTCTCGATTACGTTTAATGTTTAATCCATTACGTTCAATATTAACAAATGTTGAATAAAATGAGGAAATATAGTAGAAAAAATATCTACTTTTTATATTAGTTTTATAGCTTTATATTATATTCGCATTATACGTGAATAAATCGTATAAAAATTATGTTACATCAAATTTTTCATAAATATCACGAAACAATGTAGCTCGTATCACGTAGAGACTTATCGGATGTAGATTTCACACATGATTTACTAAATATGACTGTTACTCGTTTCTTCCAAATCGAAACAAAACTTGATTGTTCTGTTATCGTAATCTAGGAATGAAAGTAAACGAAGTCATACAACGAATAGAAATTCTCTTTGCATATGAAAACGTGAAAATGATCTTATCTCCATAAAGCGTGATAACTAGTCATCTATAAAAGAAATCCCATAATTGAATAGCAAAGATGGACAGTTGATAAGAATGTTAAAGAACAACAGACAGAATACTAAATTTTTTAATTCTGTTAGAAGTCTTAAAATGTCAATAGCTATTTTGTATTTCAAGTCATGTCGATAAAATAACAAATCGCGGACGAGTGAAGGCTCGCATCGCGTTCGAAATAACCACGTTCTCCTCGTCGTTCTTTTCGCGTGTATCGAGCGAGTCGTTTCGCCGTCGGTGATGAGATAGGACAAGCGGTCAACAATGCTGTAGGAAAAATAGAAAAAGGTAGTTCTCGTGGTCTTTGGTCGGGGTAGCAGAGGCAGACGTCCGGACCAGTTAGGTATTGAGTGTCGAAGCCAGGTATCGAATGCCGGAGGAGAGATACCTGTGTGCGCGCGAGTCGCGCAGCCGAGATTTCTCGTGCACGTCGAAAAGAGCCTGTCTTTTTGAAGACTCGTATAACTTTTTCTGACAATCTGCACACAGTGCGGTCAGGATTTTTAATCGCGTGAAACGTGCGCTGGCTTACGTTACAGGATCCCTAAGTGATACCCAACACGGCTTCGAATACAGCTTCGGAAGCTTCTATTTCCCAGAAAGCCAATGTAAAACTGTCTACACGATTCGCCTCGAAATCGTCGCGGATCTACTCAAGTAACACCCTGTCAGATGGCAGAGTATTGAAAATAAATTCGTAGTAAAGTATTAGAATGGAAAAATATATAGTATTGAAGATAATCAAACGCGGGATACTGCATACGGGTATATTACACGACTCGAAAGTACTTAACCGGAAGTCAATTTTACGAGTATAGTCTGCAGTAACTTTCAAAAATAATTAGTAAGTTGATGCCATGAAAGTTCTCCTATGACAAGGAATATCTTATTTATGTTCTTGAGATAGATATACAATATCGGCAGTTGCAATTTGATTGATATCCATGAAAAGATGAGAATTTTTGAAAGACTTCATTATGCTATTGCATAATACATTATATTGCATTATATATAATTGCATTATATTTAATGTATCGACATTATTAGACGAAGACATGCATTTTTATTCAACTCCTGTATATAGAAACATTCTCTTTTGCATACAAATTTAAATACGAGGTCATTGACAATTAAAGTAGAATAAATGTTTTGAAATTGGACCAATTTGTTTTGAGATGTTAGATGATCTAATTTGCTAGACAATGTGTAAACAAATTTTTGCAAACATGGTAATCGGATGGAATGACGAAAAAAATTTTAATAATCGCGTTTCTTATGTGTAATGCTATATCACCTCAAAAAAATTCGGATTGTTTGGTTCAATTTTAGAAAAGTTATTTCGATTTAAAAGGTGTCCAAATATGTTTGTCCACGACTGTATGCGACAGAATCTTCAGCAGAAATTTTGATAGAAATATTATGAAGATAATTCTATTTTCCCTGAAATTCCAGCGATTTTCACAGAGAGTGGCATTGCGTAGGGAATCCGTGTTCCACGGCGAACAGGAAAGTAATATATCGAAGTTATGCTAACTTGATGTCCGTTCACGGCGAAAGGATCAACAGGTCTCGCTCGCATAAGTTTTTACGTTGCTCGGATGGCTGGCTAGGCTCGCCACGGAAAACGGCCGAGCTCGCGATTATTATGCGCCAAACCTGGAATTCCCGAATAATGAAACACAATGGCGTGTCTCGAGATAATAGGAAAAAAAAGTGGGTAAGGTAGAAGCGGTATGCGGATTCTTTTATCGTTTATTGTCTGGCCTCCGCTGTTTCGTGAACACGCTGAGACAATATACATACAGGATTTCTGAACGAACTGGTGGAAGGCGTAACTTAAAGTATCGGAAATAATGGGATCGATTCGTTCGAGTACCCGATTTTTATTGCTATTTACAGCCCGTAAACTAAAGATGTTTATGGAAACGTTTATTTTCGGACAGTGTTTTGCGTACGCGAGGATAAAAGGAAAAGTTCTTTTATGTAGCCTCGGAGATTTAGTATTTTCGAAATGCGACGAATATAATCGGTCCACGGTGGAACTTTTCCTGTTTATTGCAAATTTCTGGGTAAACGTTGAATATGTTGTAATATCTGTTAGTCGAATAATCAATTCCGGACGATTTGAAAATTAGTTGATGTTTCGTCTTTTATGTTATACTTGTTCTGGTTCGATTTTGTTGAACGAAGTTATTAACTAAACTGCGGATTTTTATTCAAAATATAATTTGTGAGCGTCAATTAAAAGAAACATGCCATCGATAAAAATGTAATTTTTCCTTCAACGATTTTAACCCTTTGCACTCGAAGCTATTTTAACTGTAAATATAAAATTATTTTTCTAACTTATAATGTTTTTATTTTATATGACAAAATGCATTTTATGCAGATGAAATTGACTCTTGGAAGTCACACAACAATTACACTGTTAACAATTTTTTAAATCTTAAACTTTGTTGATATAAAAATTATCTTAAAACGTGATGTAACAAATTTTAGTGGTGCCTCAGCGTCATCAATCGAGTGCAAAGGGTTAATAAATTCGAAGTAACATAACGTTCAATAAAAATACGAGAAACCAGATACGATTTTTTTAAAGACATAGGGTTTCCATAATTTTAGGAAATATAATTAACTGCCTATATAATTTACTTTCTTTTTTTAATATGTAAATATAGCCGTGAAGAAAATAAATGCAATCTTCTAATGTTAAAAAGTTAGTATTTCGCACTTAGACAATTGCTAAACATTTCAATTAATAATTCATTCTTTTATTGAATTTAATAATTTTATTTAATAAATCAATGCGCTTTATATATCGAGTTATAACCAAGTGCAAACAAGTTCGAAACGAACCATTTTGGGTTTAATTTCCCAGCAAATAAAACGTAGTCGCCACTCGTCCTTACAAATTACGCGTACACCAACGGCAAAGATCCGAACATTGTTACGGCCTGCTTTACAAGTAGATTTCCGCGGTCAAAAAATATATTCCCGACTCGTCCTATCCGCCAGTGATTTACATTACGATAACCGTAGTTAT
Organism: Megalopta genalis; assembly: GCF_051020955.1. Lineage (NCBI taxonomy): Eukaryota > Metazoa > Arthropoda > Insecta > Hymenoptera > Halictidae > Megalopta > Megalopta genalis. Next base: position 40,124,163 of record NC_135013.1, read on the forward strand.
TTCGCATTTGCGATAATTGAAACTCTCGGTCATGAATTCGTTAATTATGCGATCGGGAAGAGTGCTCGCAGGCCGGATTGGGGCGCAGCTGAAAGAGTTAACGAACCAATAAAAAAAAAAAAAAAAAAAGAAAAAGAAAAGAAGCACCGTATATCCCGTGACCGGTTCATAAATCGTAATCACGCGGGCTGCCAGTGGAATTCACGACAATTTAACAAACGGTTCAAGGCCCAAGACGAATAGTCGTGCACACGAGAGCGGGCCGCATGGTCGCCTCTCGACCTACCGTCTTATTAAAAACCTGGGTCGCGTGAGCGTAGCCGGTGCCCATTAAAATTATTCCGTTCATCATGTTCAGTGACACCCGATAATGAAATCGAATTTATTTCCTGCGCTACAAAGTGGCATACATACGCGATCGCAGAGAACAACAAAACGAGATCGGCCCGACGTGTTTCTGTGGATCCGTTCTCGCGCGTTTCATTTATCACTTGTCAGACCAGGTAACCGAGGTACGTGCACACGCAACTGGCAATTCGCTGCCATGATTTCCGATCAATTTTTCCGCGGGACAAAGGAACGCGTTCGACGAGAGCGGAACGAAGAGTAAACAAGCGGATCCGCGGATCCAAGAAGATCATTATGGCTGGAACTTGAAACACTATCGTGACGTTCTCTCGGTCCAGTCTCTCTTCGGGTCTCGGTCTGGTAAAATGCTATCGTGTACTGCAATACCAATATCATGCCGTATTATCTGATCAAATATAATATACGTATACATTTTGCAATCTATTTTGTCATTCCCTTTAATTGCTACATTACAAAAAAATTGTCTACACGTTTTCTAGTAAATTAGATCTTCTAACATCTCAACACAAAATTCAGCTAGTTCGATCTAATTTTAAAAAGAGTTATTCCGTTTTAACACTAAATCTACCGCGGTCAAAGTGACCGCTTTCTTATTTTGCAATTCTGAAAAGTTCCGAGACTCCTTCGTGGAAAACGCTTGAATAAGTTATGTTATTGGAGCAAGTTTTATGATAAAAACTTTACAAATTCTAAATAAATTCGGTCGTCTCACTTTTGTGAAGCAGTACATGCCAGTTAGTATTACTGCTTGGTAGGATTATGTATAAAATATCATTTAATTTTTTATGAATACTACAATAAAAGAAATCTTGCAATTTCCTTTGAGCAAAAAACTGTTTTTCCAAAAAGTTCACCCTTAAGAGATTTTTGTCTGGTTCCATTCAATGTCGTCGTAAAATAAAATAATCGTTTCACGGGTGCGAAAGATGAAAGATTATAAATGTCCAAGCAAATATCACGTAAATAGCTAAAGGTACAACAAAGTTTAATAGGAGATGCACGTCAATTATATTTTTTGATTGTGTCCTTTTCGAGTTATGATGGCCAACATAGTTTTCTTAAAAATAAACACATGTCATTAATTTGCGTATTTAATTAGCAGAGGTGATTTGCAATCAAAATGATATCTTGTTAAAAACTGTTATTACGCATTGTTCACAAAATAATTATCATTCTAAATAATAAAGACATATGTAATAATCGATATCCGACTTTACTAAGCTATTTTCTTAAGTTCTTTAGCATGGACAGCAAAGATACAATACAAATTACTACCCTAATACATAGAACGCCGATTATTTTCCAAACGATGCATAATAGTAGTCTTTAACAAGATAACATTTTGATTCAAAATGATATCAGCTAACTAAGTATGCAAAAGAATGATATGTATCGATTTATAAAAACTAAATTGACTTTCACAACCAGAAGAAAATAATTCACGTGTATCTTATAGCTGACTTATAACCGCATAAATTTCTTCTATTAAACTTTTCTGCACCTTTAACTATTTACGAGATGTTTGTTTGGACGTTTATAGACGGACACCCTGTATTTCTAAAAAATGTTTCTTATTATCGGATAATCATCTAACATAGTCAGATCGGTTCTTTTATCTTGTAGAAATGTTAACGAAGATGTCAATGTAAATCAGATTCCCGAGCTGCTGCTTGGATCACCATAAAATTTCCAAGAAGAATTCCATAATTATTTTCTCAAAACTACCACATAATGTATAATATAACATCTCGTATAATTTAACGTATAATGAAATAATGAAAGACATAATACTCCTCGATGCAATCTGAAAAGTTCACAGTCATGGAAGTAATTAATAAAATAGTTAAATAAAATAACATGTTAATTGAAATAATATTTCGAATGACGTCATGCGAAATGCGCCCGGGTCTTGTGTAACTATTACGATACAAAACGAGTAAAGATTGTTTGACCGGACCGGGAACGGCGCGACAGTGTGTTCCAGGCTTTAATGACAAGAGATCGGTGGAAAAATTTCGTTCGGCTTCTTGAGGTCAGACCTCGCCTGTATTTAAGCCAGGAAAATACATATATCTTGCGGACGGTTTCACTGCTGGTCCGACAAGAGTGTAGGACCCGAGGCCGACGCGGCGCGGATCGGCGCGGATCCGTGCAGAAAACCGAGAAGGGAAGAGCGTAATCGTCGGGCCGCTTTACGAGTGCGCTCGTCAAAGTAAACACCGGGGACTACCGCCGCACTACGGCGTGTAATGAAGGAAAAGGTGAATTTGTGTGAAGCTGCGCGAGTCCCTGTACAGGGGATACACAATGGAACGCGCCGCGCGGCGAGCGTGTTGCGCGGATGCAGCCCGGCAGGAACTCGGCTGCATGCAACACGTGCACTGTGCACTCGCAGCCGAGCCAACGAGATAGCCGAGATGCGCTCGTGAACCCCGACGCTGAACGCGGAGCTGTAAAAGTTCGCCGACAAGCAAATACTACACGCGTCTTCGACTTCGCCGAGCGGACAACGCGATCCGCACTTTGCACCTGCGGAGTGCAACTTATCGCGAGACAGGGCGCTTTTCTTCGGGAACAAAGTTCACTCGTCAAAGTATTCTAATGTATATGTATGAGGTTGCGATTCCTGATTTTCGAAATGCAGAAGAGTATAAGTTGGAATTATTCGTCGACGGCGGATTTTTATGCAAAATGTAAATTTTGTGCATCGATCGTGTAAGATTTCTACTTTGACACTAGGTTTTCGGAACCCGTCAAAATGACGGGTCACTCATTTTTTAATTTACTATTATTCAGAGAGAGAGAGAGAGAGAGAGAGAGAGAGAGAGAGAGAGAGAGAGAGAGAGAGAGAGAGAGAGAGATTCACGAGGTATTGATAACACATAATATTTTCTATTTAATAATATTAATATTAAAATGGAAAATTTGTAATTATTACTACGAGTTTGAGGGTTATTATTCTTTTACGCAGGATTAATCTACTAATTATTAATAATCCTTGAGCCGCGAATCTTCTACCACTTCACAGAAATTAGGATTAAAGAAAGGTTTTCTTCGTCAAATAATGAATCATAAAAATATGTAGATACATGCATGAAGAACCATTTTTTAGAAGAACCAGTTTTTTAATTTTTGCTGCTATTTTGAACATTTTATCACTTTCGTTCGTGCAGAGAGGATGTACATCTTTTTTCTTTTTATGTAAGGTGACACGAACAAGATTTACAGCAGAGAAAGGTATTGACGGGAAATGGTAAATGAATATGTATGTTTTAAAGAAATAAACGCGGTTGCAAACTTTCCAAAAGCAGCACGCGTAGTCTCGTGATGCCGTAAAAGGCAGTTGCAGTTTTTGCGTGATCTTCATTTTATGGGATCATAAATTTCAAGAATATATTACCTGTTATGTTAAAATGGATTGGGTATTCGATTTCCATGATATTATGTGCGTTTTATAATTCAATCGATTTTAACAATAAAAGATCCAAGAACAAACTGAGATATAGCTCAAGCGAGCTTCGAATTTATGTGATATAACGTATTCAAAGTATTGACAGACTTCTACAATGAATTTGTTAATTTTACTGCAAACTCTATCATTCAAGCAATTAGTTACAAATATATCAATACAGCAAAATTTCTGTATTAAAATATCTTACATTACCTTGTTTCTAAATTTATTCTACATACATTCAATAATTAAAATTAAGATGTTAGAAATTATATGTACGAGTATATAATTAAATTTGTTCAACTTTTTAAATTGGACTATAAAAGTCATACCGAATGGAAACATTGTAGGTCGGGAAAAGTGTAAAATGTTAATATTCAAGTGTTAATATTAAAGACACGCACTAGCCACCTGCAGATACACGAAATCAAGAACGATGTTACTCGCCATTCCAAAATGATTGATGCCATGTCGCAGAAGTAAAATTCTGATCCGTGAAAGTGTCGCCTCGTTACAGTAACGGGACGAATCGCTCGCAGGAAATTATCGAGCGATCAGTCGGCGCGCACTGTTCAGTTCTTCTGTTTCATAAGAAGTCGCGCTCGTTTGCGCCATATTTGGTCGGAGAGACGTTTTCCAACTCGTCCTCGGCTGCTGTGTCGTCGATAAGTATACACAACGTTTCACGCTAAAATGGGAGAAAATCGTTGGCGAGCAGACCCGCGAAATTTCGAAACGAGTTCTTCTTGTTCGACTTATCTGAATGCGGACGCTCGTGATTTCGAAAGTTGTCGCGTGGCGATCACGTTAATATATGAATTTAACGATCACATTATACGGAACCATCGTCTTTTTTTAAACATTCGGCGCATGCTGGCGAGGATATCGCCGAAATCTCTCACACAGTTAGCGCTTTTGTTGGTTTCTTACGGCTTATTCGAACGAGATAAGTAATGCTCATTAAACAGATGATAGTGACGAAGTTGTTATTGCGAAAGTTAAACAGGACGAGAATGTTGAAGAAATGTTATTTTGCTCAAAAAGCATTTCAAAGAATATACGTACGTTATAATATATAAAAATTCTTTTACAATTTAAATTTGCATTGAAAATCGATTACAAAATAAATTTCTTTTTGAGATTAAAAATATGCGCGTTTTATGTTCAATTTTCACCGAAACTAAAAATTGAAGCAGAATTGAGGTATATTATAATGATAATTTATAGGGTTAAAATTAATATTAAAAGAAAAACAGTTAAATTATTCCAACATTAGTATGCTATTTATCTAAATCTGCAGTCGTCCGAATATGCGCATATTTCAATGGTTGATTTCCTCACAGAAATGAATAGACCGGGGTTCTTTATGCAAAATAAATAATGTTGTACATCGATTGCAATGCACAGGAAATGCATAGACATTTATTCCTGTCTCGAATAAGTTATAAACAGTTATAAACGATATAATCAAATCGTTGCACTCTTCTAATAGTGTCACCGCTTTGTGTTTTAACTATTCATTTTGCTGTCTAGAAATGAATTATGTCTCGTTGAAGTGGGGTCGCAGCAAGAATGCAATTTTCCTTTTGTTTCGTCTGATTCCTGTGACAGCGCGTTTAGAATACAGGGGCAGAAACGGTGTTACGCGAATGCAATGGGTGACCGTTCGATAGCGTCCTTCAGGTGGCGCATTCACGCCGCTATTTATGCACGCCTATGTGCTATAACATTTATCATGCGGCTGTGACTGCTCGGCTCCTCATTCAGAACTTTCATTCAACGAAGGTAATAGTTGGTTCTCGGGGTGCATTATCGCGCATTGTTACGCGGAAGAACGTATTTATTGCCTTGCGTTGCTTCGGACACACAATAGTGGAGTTCATTGCATTTCACTTTCGAGGGACATTTGAATTCAATGTTTATTTAGGTCGATTTTTATATTCATTCGTTTTTGCTAACTGTGTTTGTTGGCACTGGGTCCATGTGATCGCCGAAGAGCGAGATTATATAAATTATTCATGCAATTCTTATTTGAAATATTCACATGTTTACTAAGATTATGCACGAATGGCGTCATTGTACTGTATTTTTTAATCCTTGCCTCACGGTTTAAAATGTCACAAGTCACAACTGGCATGACGTGGAACGTTAAGAAAGATAACTTAAGAACATTTATTACCAATTTGTATACTTCATTATAATTAGACTGCGGATCTTTTATGCAAGATTAAAATTGTCTGTATTAATTGAAAGCTCGAGATGCTATATCCACATTTATTTCTTTAATCAATGACTTTAATGAGTTGAAAAGAATAGAGCACTAGTTTTAAGTTCCTTAATAGCTTTACTGTTTTGCATTTGATTTACCTAGTTTTCTCATAAATGCGTCAAATCCGCAGCATAATTAATGATTAAAATTGTATCAATATTTGTTTCAACAAAGCAGACAAAATTGAATGGTGACGATCAAGACTATAAAATCTATTATTCATTTTACATGATCATAGAATAGTCTGCAAATTCTTATGCAAAATAAGAATAACAATTTTTTTTTCTTCTTCTAGCAATTTTAATAAATTAAAAATAACATGATAGTCTTCGTAAACTTTTCCGATGTTCTTCTTATTATTTAAACGATCTGTACAAGCAAAAACAAAAAAAACAGAACTATACCTTCCTTTTTGAACTAACATTATCATTATCCCGGGTTAATCCATTACACTCGAAGCTATTTTAATTCGAAGTCTAAAACATGTTTTCTGACCTACAGTATTCCCATTTTGGATGATTTGTACATATAAAATTCAATCTATCAGCACGTACAATATTTTTAACAGGATTATCAAATCTAAATAAATTTTATACTGTTAAAATTATTTTATTATACTGCTCAAATTATTTTTAGTGTCACCTCCGAGTCGCCATCGAGTGCGAAGGGTTAAAATTGACGCAGAAAATTTTTCAAGTACGGGAATTAGGGGTGCTATCTTCTAGCGCGAAGCTTGTTCGTTAAATTGCTTATCGCCGCCGGGATTAATCAGTTCCTGCATGGCTAAGATTCTCGAGCAGTGTAACAAGAAGTAACTTTCAAAGGTTCCACGGGCTAATGAAATATCGGAGCGAATTTCAGAGCGAGATACGATATCGGAGGACGCGATGCGAACAGGTTTCCTATGCTGCTCGGGGAAGCCTGTTGCTTCGATCAGCTTCTACGGTCGCTCGGTTAGAGTTCGAGTGCGAATCCCCGATTTCGCGCAAAAACCCGTGATGCTTGCCGGACATTCGGTTCATTTAAGAAAACAACGTGCTTGATAAAGCAGAAACGAACGAGTCGCTGCCGGCGCACAGTGGGGCATTTACTCCGAAAACGCGGTTAAAAGCATTCTCGGATGGAAATCAGTCACGAACACCAAAAAATATGGGCAACAGAAAAGTGTGCTCAGGCTGAATTACGTTAATATTATGTACATAAAATTGTCATTCATCACTTAATTAAAATAAATAAAATAATTACAAGTAATATGAGCAGTGTGGTCATATTCAAACTGAACAAATTCTCCAAGTTCAACCTCTATGTTCAATTAATTATCAGGGAACAAATCTTTCATTATCAGGAATTTTGATAAAATTCGTATTATCAAATCATTTCAACGAAAACAATCACTATTTCGTTAGTTGTTTCACTAAAATCGATAGCTTTACAAAATCTTGAAATGGTAGATAAATTTTACGATCGGATTTGAAATCAACGTGTCAAAATCTGCGGGAAGTAATATATAACATGTCGTTAAAAACAAGTCCAACTGTATTGGATAAATCAAAATTTCGTTGAAATATTTCAAGTTTAAGTTCATAGTACGTTTTCTTTATTTTTCCCTTATTCTGTAACATTTCAGCTGCAACGTAAAAACATAGCATCGCTTTATCTCAAGTTCTTTGATTTTGACACGACTTTGTCATTACACCCCATTGTGCAACGCGGTCGAATGCCCCGAAGCTGGGACAAGCCGAAGCCCTGGGCGAGCGTTCATGGGAATTATTTCGTTGGCCCGAGCTTGCCCGAACGTCGGCCCGAGGATTTCGTGAGCGGTCAGAGTCTTCCTGTCCCATCGAAATTCCACGGTGGTCGGGGATTATCCACCCGCTGCGAAAACGACGACAAGAGGGGTTTGTTGCCGGGCATCGGCCCGGTGGGCGGTATTTTTACCACGGTGACTCGTGCATTTCTGCATCCTACTCTCTTCGACACACTCTTCCACCACGCTACGCCACGCTAAGCCGCCCCGGACAAATCGCACACGCACGAACGCCGCTTGCACGCGCGCGCGCGCATGCACGCACGCACGCACGCACGCACGCCAGGACCTGAATTCACGTAATTGTGATTAATGGGACCGCTAATGCGAACCGGTCGCCTCGAATCGTGTCGGCGATGACGTCGAGCCGTTTTGAAGAGAAGTGTCGACGTGATTCCGAAATGCTATACTGTTGAACGAGATACGGGTTGATCGATTTTGAATCAGCTGAAATGCAATCGGTCTTATGAGCACACGAACACAATTCGGTTCTACATTTAGGAACTTAGCCTCCTGACCTCTTTTTGATATACCATTTTCTTCGCATTAGAACTTTCTCGCTCGTAATGATTTCTAAAAAGAACAAAAATAGTTGTGCATTTTCTAGAATAATTAAATATTGAGGACAGAGTGTTGATGGAATAACGTTCATACTTAACAGATTATTATTAGAAATCTTTATCGTGAGTCAGATTCACACAAGGGAATAACACAGTGACTGCTATGTCAGTCATATATGAGTGACGTAATTATTTGTCTTGATTTAGGAATTAAGTTTTTGTTCTAATATATTCAGTTTACCAAATTTGGTTAGGGTCTGCAAAGTGCAAGAAGATTGAACGATTATTTAGTATCATACATCTTAATTTTTTAATTTTGATTTCGTTCAATAAATTACTTTGATTTTATGGAAGTTTCCAGATTGTCTCGGGTTGGCAATCAAAATGTTAATAGTGATTTCCATATATGTCCCGTGCACACTAAATTAACAAGGAATTGTTTGAAATCGTACAAACATTATTAAATTCGAAACTATGTTTCATGTATATATGCACAAGAACTTTTACCACGACATCCATTAAAATGACATTCCTTTTTTCTTTTCCTTTGGACAATCAAGTGAAAATAAATTTTAAAAATTGATTTACAATTCTGGACTGACACATATAGATGAAAATATTTGTGCGTTAAAAAGTTAAGGATTTAACACTAGAATTACTAAACCCTAAACATGATTATAATTTTTATTATAATATATGCTTGAAAGAGGATCAAAAACAAAGATTTTTTATAGAAAATTTTTATAATATTATATTGATAAGCAAAAATAATTAGTAGAATCACTAACTTACATTGCAAGACGATTTTGTAAAAATAAAATTGTCATTACGAGTTCACTTTTTCAAATTAAACCGAAATAAAATATCCATCTAAACGAATATTTTTAAAAGTTGCTAATAAATATTGACCAACTGTGTATTTTATGTACAAGTTCCAATATTACAGGCGAAAATGAAATTTTCCAAGGAGAACGAAGTACAATAACTTAATATTAATAAAAATGTTTCGATCAAGTAACAATTGCTCTAAATAGATCGGATCACATATGCGGACTTGAAACACGCACTACAAAAGATTTAAACAATAGATTCAAATAACAGAAATATTTGATATCTTACTGAAAATTCTATGTGAGAATCGATCGTAATATCCTAAAAATATAATCAAAAAAGGTGACAATTGTTACTCCAACATAAATAAAAGTGAGAACAGAAATTACTTCGGACTGCGCGATCAACAGTTTCGCTCAAATCTTTCTCGATCTTTCGAACCGGACAAAAATGGAAATTTGCGTAAACATTCGCAGTCCGCTAATTGGCATTTAACATTCGCAAAACACGTGAAACCCGAACGGATATCTTGAACTCTTTCGGCTTTAAATATCGCTTCTCGTGTCTGTTTATCTACGCTCGCAGCTAGTCGAAGTTGTTCATTAATGCGCCCAGAAAACTAGTTAACGCATTCGAAATAGCCGAAGCATTCGTATAAGATTTTACGATTTCCCATAGTTCGCATATGATCGGAGATTGGAAAAAATGAAGTTTGATGTTTCCACTTCGGGATAGCAGACTTGTGAGGGGGTTTCGATTCCGCTAATGGGGTTTAATACTTGACGGTAAAGTGTCCCCGTTATGATTGCAAATAAGCACTATCTCGGCAATGCAACCGCGATTACTAGGCTCACCCTTTCTACGAGCGAACGCAGAACACGGAAGATTACGTGCCCGACCCGCGATTTTATTCGCTGAAAGCTGGACGTGCTTAAGTCGCAGCGTGTTGCACTCGGGATGCACTCCCACGCCGATTCCTGTGGACGTGCGCTGCCCTCTCGTGAGAAAAGGGTACTGTCGGCCGATGGTGTCAAATGGAAAATATTCGATACCATTCGATGCCATTACTCGACAAAAATTCTGCCGAAGTATGATAAAGACAACGAAGTGACCAAATGACAAATTGTTTCGAAAATATTTACCTAAGATAATTATCCGAACGAATGCTTTTTAGTCGAATATTTTATTCGAATAACGGTTATGTATTCATTATTCGTCCTATTATATTCGTCTTAGTTATTTGATTAGAGATTGTAAAATTATTCGAATAATTTGGCTGAGAATAATTGTTGACTGTTTATGTTTTTACGTAATTTTATAAGAATATATTTATATGAATATATTCAAGATCAGTTCACTTTCATCTACTTCTAGAATTATAAAATTCCTGATGCCTTCCTCTATTTAGTCATGCATCAATGATTAATCTGCCCGAAAGTAACAAACTTTCCGATGCAACATTTGGAAGAAAAAATGAATTGTAAAAGAGAATATGAAAGAAATAAGTCGATATAATCTGTGAAAAATACACTTTAGATTCTATCATTTTTGTTCAAAATTAATTACTGTACGAGTAAGTTCTAATTGGAAATTTTGCGATATTTTGCTGTGTTCTATTTTTAAAAACAGAAATGGATACACCTGATTATACACAAAAAGATTAATTACTAGGTTATGAATTAAAAGGAATTGTTAACTAATCTGGGACTGTATGTTCATCTATAAAAATATATGGATCAGATCATTCTTTATTCACCCTTTTCTTTTATGAACGTTTATACTTCAACTTCATTGTTCGGTGCAACCAATTATGTTTTATCAATACTTTTTAAAATCTAAATAATTGAATTTCGATATCGAAGGACGTATAAAAATAAATCTGTCCCAGTCTGTTGGTCCATATTTTACATTGTATACTTAACATTCACAGTAATATCGCCATTGCACTAATCAGACCAATCGCAAACCGATGGAATAAATGCATTCAAATACAGTGTCGGTTCTCCGAGGATTTTGAACCGCCTGCGAAGCAATTCCATTGCGATAAATAAATTTCTCCGACAAGTGGCGTGTTAAAAACGATTCTCTATCCGCGCCGCAACAACTTAAACGCCTACCACGTGGCTTTCGACGCGTCGCCGCGCCGGCCAGAAAACAAATCACCGTTCGCAGTTATCGTGCGCGTCAATCGGCTTCGCCATTGTCTGTAAACACGTAAATTTCGCCGGGCGTGTGGGAGACGATCCTACCTCTCGTCTGGCTCTCGGCGATCTTGACAACGCCGATCGGCGAGAGGAAAGACGCGACCGTGTCCGGCGATACGATACAGCGAAAAGTGATCGCGATCGTTTGCTCGAACTTTTACTGGCATTGCTCTTCCGTTGATGTAGTAACAGGCAACACTTGTCACTTCCGTTGCGAACGGAACAAACTGTATGGCGTATCAAAAGCTCGCACGTTGTTCCGACGTCTTTCGATGTTTAATTAATTCTCTATCCGCGAGCGAGGTTTCGATTTTTCGGCATAAAACCGCGGGCTAGTTATATTTGTTTTGCAGATGCATCGTACGAATTAGATCAAAAATTATATAAAAAGAGAAGCAAAAAGGAATTGTTCGATTTTTAAAAATTAAACATTTTTTTAACACGTTGACTGCCGCGTCACCCGTATTCGGGTGACAGCAAAAGTTCTCATCAGGCCACGTCACCCGTAATTCGGGTGACGCTGATTTGACTACTTACAAAGGATTTCCGAAAATATTTCGACGAATATTCTACAGGAGGTAATGAGACTATCGAATTCTTATAAAAATGGTTTATTAAAAAAATTATTCGCAGTGTATAACGTTAAAACATTCTCTGCAAAGTTGAGGTTGATCAGGACAGCTTGGACAAAAAGTTGTTTGTTTTTTCAGATATGCTCGTGCCTCTGATCGGTCCATTTCGTATCTTTTATTTGAACTGTAGCTTCCTCAGTATCATCAACATTTCTTTCTTCTTCCATGACCAATTCTCGTAAAATCTTGTCAATAGTATCTTCATAACATTCATTGTCACTAAGATTATATTTATCAGTATCCAAATCAGAATCTGACGATGTAATTTTATTTATGCTTCTCCTTCCGGACAATCCGATCTCTTTTCATTATTGAAAAAAATAAGGGCAGAGATTTTAAGTTATACCATTCGGTACTCGGCAAAGATTTCAACTGTTCATGCAGGAACAGAAACAGATATGAATTAACAGCGCACGCTTCCTATAGCGGCATGGGTGGCCTGTAGGAGGAGATTTTGTTGTCAATACGCGTGGCAGTCAACGTGTTAATTTAGTCTTCTTTTGCTAAATTTTACTTAATTAAATAATAATTTTTGCTTAAAATATCGAGGACGCGAATTCCACGTTGCCCGCGTTTGGAGGGTTAATAATGTCCTTTGCTTTGTAATAAGTTCAAAGGCGCGATGCACACTGCTTTTTATTTCCGTGTAAGAATTTTTTGCTAGGCTTCTGTATTCGAAGAAGACAGTTTTTGCATAAAGATTTATAATCTGTTGGTTAGAAACCGCAGATGGAATTCATTAATTCGGGAGAACATTGATTTAGAGGTACTTGCATAGTACCATTTTTTTTACAATTTTCGAATCTTCAGATGCTAAGTAATAATTTGTTGTTCAAACTAACTGGCTCGCGGATAAGATTAACTGGTTCCTTGTCAATGTAAAGAATTTTCGTAACGAACTTTCTCTCACCTTTCATAACAGTTTTGAACTTCATAATATTTCTTCGTAATATTACTGCATATTTTGTACATTTGTACTGCAGATTATGTATTTATAACACTCACGAACGCATAAATCAAAATAGAGTTAAAGATTAACGAGAATCAATCGAGTTTTCAATTAGATTGCGCGTTTCGTTTTTCTCAACAATTTCAGTGAGTTCAAAATAACACAACGGTATTGTAAAATTCTTTAAATATTCTCACTGTTCTCCGATCTACTCGTTTTCGCCAGAAATGCATAAAATCTAGAACCAAATTTCTTCCAGTATCCTAAATCTATGTAAAATTTCACCAAACTCGGTGTGTTTAATTGCATCGCGAACATTGTCACGCACAAAAGATCCGCAGCCCATCAATCAAGATTGCAGCTCTTCCGCGATGAGCGAATCGAACGCAACAACATTTTGACAAACGCGAAATCGCTATTGCGAGATGCGCGTTGCAAGGAAGTTAACGCTGGATTAGCGAGGAAGTGGCCTTCCGATGTTGAAGTATGATGCCCACGGTTACAGAGCATGTACCCGACGTCGGTGCTCTGATTTGTTTGGAGCGATACCGGGGTCGGCAGCGAGGCTTAATGGGTTATCATTTATCGCGTTCTATATTCCGCGTTGCCTGGCCGTCGACTGATCGTCACTAATTTATTGGAGGCTAAGTGATGGAGCACCTGTGCGCTCGGGTTAAACGTGTCTTGACTCTGCAAGCATCCTCGGAGCCGCGTTAGTCCCTTCCACACGAACAAGGGTTGAAGTGTTTCGGTTATTATCTTCAACCTTATCTTCGCAGCACGATATTCTCTCTCAGAGTTGGGCAAAATTTTATTCGGACGACGGACAAAAGGTAATGACTAACGAATAAAATGTGATTCGATACGACGGAATAAATATCCAATCGAATAAAAATTTATTCAAGAATGATCTTATTGGAAATAAGATTCATTCGAATAACAATTCATTCGAATAAGATTTTATTTGAACAAGAAGAATAAGATTTTATTCGAATAGGAATTCATTCGAATAAAATTTTATTTGAATACGAATTTATTCGTACAGGAATTCATGCGGACAATAATCAATTTGAATAAAAATCGTAGAATATAAAGTAATTTTTCATAGTTCACCGATTTATTTCTTCCATATTCCTTTCTTTAAATGTTTTATCGGTAATTTTATAATGTTTTAAGCACTAGTTAAAGCACTAGCACTGTTCGTGTTTTTACCTAATTTTATCACTTATATATAAAATTTTATTTGAATACGAATTTATTCGTACAGGAATATATAATTTTATCACTTATATATATATATATATAAGTGATAAAATTAGGTAAAAACACGAACAGTCAACAATTATTCGCATTATTATTCGAATAATTTTACAATCTCTATTCGAATAAATAGGTAGTATAATTTACGACGAATAATAAAACGACGATAAATAAAATATTCGACTAGAAAGATGAAATTATATGATTAATAGGGGAAACTTACGTTTCTCATCTCAGTTACCTTTTTCTAGGATCAATTTAGACAGCTTTTCGTTTGCATAAAAAAATGCAACTGTTTGTTGTTCGTTGGTTTTGCTGTATCTGGATGAAAGCTGCGGCATCTTGAAACCAGTATGAACGGAAGCCGTCGCAGTGATAGATTTCCGCCTGAGAGAATGAGCCACGAGGTGGCTGGAGCCGCAAAGAGTATCCGTTAATTTACGATCGCTCTGCGTCTTGAAAATTTCAGCACGAGAAAAAGCTGGCATGTGGAGACACTTAGTTACAGGACAAGAACTTGCAAATGATAATACACACCGCGCCAACCCGCCTGACCGGCGCGCCGGGCTGATTAAGCCTGAAATAATTTCCACAGATTGCTGGATAACGGATTAATGATTTATCATCATTCCCAGCGGACATTACCGATTGCTGTCCGTTCGCCGAGGTAACAGAACGTCGTAAATCAGTTAACGTTACTTTAGACCAGTTTATGAGCGCCCAAGTGTTCCGCCGCATCTGCTACATTTCATTCGTCTCTATTAAACTGCCTATTATAATGAGACCTCATTGAAATTACTCTATCGAATCGGCCGGTAAACTTGAAAAATCGGTGGCCGGCAGAAAATCGCTTGAATAATAGCGTTTCGTAGAGCAGTTTCCACTTTGCATGGGACCGTTCCTCGCGGAAATTGCGTAGGCCAATTATTGAACAAATGGCGAATAAAAATTGGTAATAAATGTGTTCTCAAGTATTCGTGGTGAATAGTCAGTGGGTGATCAAATTATTACAGTTTGGTCTCAGCGTGCTTGAACTTGCCGGGGAAATGTTATTGCTATTTATTGCTCAGTATTTGATGTATGGAATATTAACAATTTGACCTCGGTAAATTTTGCTTCTGAAATCCGGGTCTTTTACTTGACAGGAATAAGTGAAGTTTCAATAAAGTGAGAGTAAGTACAAAATTAAATAGCTAGATTAATCAACCATTACAAGGAAATGAAAATATTATAATATTATTAGTTTCATTATCGATCAAAATATAGTACTACAATTCATCACAAAGCAAATATTGTTGCACTTTTTATAATTATTTATTCGAAAATACGGTATAATATAGTTAAAAGAATCCGCCAATTTTGATTTACATCTTATTAGACATGCATAGATAAATAAAAGTGTGTATCTTCTCTTAATAGTTCGACGAAGTTGGAAATAATGTAACAATGTCGTTAAATTGCGTCTCTTAATATCCATTTTTGCCTTAAACGCATAAAAACCGCGGTCTAATTATCAGTAAAATATTATCAGAGTTATTACCATTATGCTTCCTCATAATTCTTTCTTTACTGGCTGCAAAAAGCATAATTTTGTAGCCCCAGCCGACTCGTAAAAGTTTAATGCGGGTAATAAAAAAACGGTGTAGATTGTTCTAATGAAGATGCGTTTACGGAATTACGCTTGCCTTTCGAAAGCGAGGTAGAACATAAAACGTCTGCCATTTAAGTCGCACGTCTGCGCCAACCTTGGCACAATCTGTTGTCAGTTCCATTCATGTTTCCAGCGCACCGTGAATTAACCAGATCGAGTGGTATCAATGATGCGAAAGTTCAAACGGCGTCTCGCTGGGGAGCGAGTCTTGTTTCGCGGGGAATGCGAGGCAGGTTAAGCTAGTTAGGCGAACTAGTCTGAGAAACTTTTCTCTTTCCATATCGCGTGTCTGTTCCGGGAACGCATACTATGTAATTGCAACGGCAGGCGACATCTTCGCGGCTTACACGGTCGAAAACTCGATTCTGCTTGGACGGCGTTCCGTTCGAATGACAGCGCAAACTACGAACACTTCTTCTACAATTTAGTTCCATGATAATCGTATTTAATATCCCGGCTGCGAGCCGGTTAATTCTGTTTCCAGTCGACTG
The DNA here is from genome assembly GCF_051020955.1 of Megalopta genalis. NCBI lineage: Eukaryota > Metazoa > Arthropoda > Insecta > Hymenoptera > Halictidae > Megalopta > Megalopta genalis. Next base: position 40,140,637 of record NC_135013.1, read on the forward strand.
ATCAGGTCCAGTCTGACCGGTCAGAGAGTACTTCGATACATATTTGAATTTATTAGTCTTTTATTTATAGCACCAAGACGTGAATCTAGCAAAGACGTTGAAATTAATGAACGTTCTTCGAATAAGATTGAAATCGTATTTCTTGTTAAAGAAATAGTAAATTATAGGACACGAATGATCATTTTTATAGAGACATGTAAAGACACGTACGAAAATGATATTACAATAAGTAAAATATTTCAAAGTTAAATCACAGTAATTTCAAGATCTGCCAAAATAGATTATTTACTATTTGTAATATTTTATTTACTATTTACGCTTAACATTATTTTTACCAAGGGTAAAATTAATATCACCTGTAAAAATTTTAATTTAAAATTGTTTTCCTCAATTGACTTTCCAACTTTCCCTATAATAATTATACAATTAATTAATTATTCTCAACCCCTTGAATGATATGTTTGAGATTTTATGACATTTTCGTCTTTAATTGTTCGCTTCCTTCTTACTCTTACCCTTTCGATTTATTCTAATCTTATTTTCTGTTATATTAATGATCTCACTGTATTATTCTCTATTATCTTCTCCATTTTTCACTTCATTCAATTATCTTGATCACTTATTTTCTGTTCTATCGTATCACATTTTTTCTTCTTATGCGATATATTGCTATATTATCGTAACACGGGGAATTTTCTCCCGTTGATAAAATAAATATTATTATTAGTATTATTAATTTTGTAAAAATATAAATAGATTAAAAAAGATCGGTAAAAATGATATTAATAATGATTGATTCTGATGTTGCTGCAACTAATTAATTGATTAATTTAAAACATTCTTTTAATTTAATTTTTTGAGCTGCGAATTATGAAGACGATCGCCAACAAATTAGATTCACATATTCTAAAAAGGATGATGTTATTTTTTCAAACGTAACGATCGCATTATCAAACGAAGCTGTAGCTCTCGATTCTCGGATCCTATGTAAACGATTTTTTTTTTTTCAAGTGATAAATCACGATTAGAAGAGTGGATGTTCCACTTGTCGGGGGTAGCTATCTCGAGCACAGTGGATTCTTTCACGAGCAGGGGTCGTGTACACTATTGCAAAACTGACAGAGGCAAATCTGTGTAAATCGGGGAGGTATCGCGTCGGTGTTCCGATATACGTGCACACGTTCCAACCGATTACGTAATCCACGAGGTCACGACTCGCACTACCTACCTCCATTAATGCATACACTCTACCAGATCTACGTGCAACAGCGTATCGCAACTGTGTCCGTATCGTGCAACTGGATCAACGGGAAAACTGTTTGGTTTAGAAACTATTTTTCCGAGGCGGTTGCAGTAAAAATGTTGGCTCTCGGTGCATATGAAATATCAATTTTATCTTTGACGTATTTGCTTGAACTCTTATGAATGAAAAGTATTAGCAGTGGCTATCATTTTACCCGTTGACGATTGTTTTGGCAGTCTTTTGAAAGGAATGATCAATTCCTTTGGATTTCTTGATGATGAATTCTTCATTTTTTTTTCTTCATCGTTCTTCTTTATCATTTTGATGACGATAAATATGCCACGAATTTTATTTATTTATGACAATGTTGAATGAGTAAAAAGTAAAATAGTAAAAAGATTAATAGAATTTAATAGCGTTATTACAATATTTTTAATCTATTAAACTGATTAAAGAAAGGAATGCCATTCCATTTGGTTTGTATTCCTTGCAAGTGATGCAGATGTTTATTGCATGTACAATATTTATTTTGCATAAAAATCCACGATCTCCTGATAAAAGTAATTTATTTAGCACATAAAATTAGCATTTTCCCTGTCATTTTTAGTTTCGGTTTGTATGCGAATCATTAAATCTCATTATAATTTTAAGAATATTATTTTAGACTCTGGTGCATTTTCTCTATATATAAATCTTCCAACGGAAAGACTGCAAGTAATAATATGCATCGAATGTCACCAGAATATTAATTGCCCATTAAAAGTCGCAATGCGCTCATTCACTGCACTCAAAGTTTAATTATAGTCCTGAATTAATAATTAAACTTGTATTTGAACATCTACTTCCCTGCTTTCTTGATTTTCACTTTTCAATTTTTTTGGTTGAAAGTAAAACCAGTTTACCTACACATGTAGTCGATATATTGTTTCCTCTTAACTCGAAGCGACATAAATTACTGTTACACAGTTGCAAGTCTAAAGAATTGAAATTAAAATTGTTTAAAGCAATGCCCTCTTCACAAAGAGACAATCATCGAAATGATTTTATTTTGTGAAATTTTACAACAATTTATTTGAAGCAACGCTCTCGTCACAACGAAATAATAGTCAACAAAAAGATTATATTTTATGGAATCTTCGCAAGAATTTCTTTTCTTAAAGTAAAAAGCCTTGAACATTAAATTTAGCTTCACAATTATTTTAAACAATTCTGTTATTTAAAATAATATTTAAAGTAATATAATTCCAGAAGAGGGATCGCAAGCATGAAAATAACTATGAAATAAAATGACACGATATTTTAAATGATACTTCAAATAATGTCATTTCGCAAGTATTTCTTTTCTTAAAGTAAAAAGCCTTGAACATTAAATTTAGCTTCACAATTATTTTAAATAATTATGTTATTTAAAATAATATTTAAAATAATATAATTCCAGAAGGGATCGCAGGCATGAAAATAACTATGAAATAAAATGACACGTTATTTGAAATGATGCTTCAAATAATGTCATTTCGAATGTGTCTAGATCGTATTATAAGTATGTGCTGTTATCATACGAGAAAAGGCGAACGGTGTTTGCGCAACCATCGATTCGCAATTCGTAATGTCAGAATGCTCGATAAGAGCGGCGCCGTGTGTGTAATTCATACTCGCGGCGAGTAAAATCGTACTAAACATCAAACTCGATTTAGCTTAGCTCGTAACTCATTGAACGGTTCATTGTTGCGTTCGGTGATCCGACAACGATGTAACCGATATACCGGTGCATACAATAAAGTCGAGGAACGACGGCAAAGTCGTCTAGCTCTGAGAATAGCTCGCAGGGCACGCCCGCATCGCTTCTGATTTATGCGTGGGCGGTTCGAGTCGAGTTCGCGATGTATCGCGGGGCTCGTCGTAGCGAGAAATCGTCGCCCACGCTGATTGAGAGTACATCCTTCTTTGTCGAAGTTCATCCTCGGAGAGGGCACAGAAAACACTGGCCGGCGTCGAACGATAGAAAGAGAGGAGAACGTTTTCTTCGTATTGCGGCGTCGAGAGAACTCGAGGCAGCGAACGCTCTCGCGGCATTGACACCGTCGCGCTGTTACCTCGGCTACAACGCACACGAGATTGGATTCTAGATTTCAATTAGCTTCGGCCCACTGGCGAACACCACTTTTCAGACATCTTCTCGCTACTTGGAAAAGATCGGACGGCTAGGACGTCGCTAGGCCAAGATCCAAGATCAATAAGTGGACTGCGGTTGTGGCTCACAGGCAGAGTTCGGCAAACTTCAGTCGCTTGACGAATAGCGGATAAGAATAAAATCGGATCCGTTATTCTCGAATAACGAATAGCTTCATTTGTTCGAATAAAAATGAAATTTTTATACGTATCATTCGCGAATAACAACATAGTGTTTTACCATATATTTTTGAAAAATCAATCGTAATGGGGACACTTGAGCCTATATCCTCCACTTTTTCAAACTTCGAAACATTTCCGTGCTATAAAAACATCATGTTTGTTTAAAACAATTGCAAAATGAATAGTGATAAAATCAAATTTTTCAACTAAAATTATTTTGCAGGCCTGTGTAAATTAACAGTTTTCAAGATTTTGAAAAATCCTCCGAGATTGTTTGAAATAAATTAGTTTTATTCGCAAAAACAAAGAAGATTTTACTTGCGAATGAATTATTCGTAAACGAACTACAGAGAGAGAGAGAGTAAATTGTCTCCAATTGTCGCTCAGCTTGTAAACAAGAATGGACAATTTGGAGGAGATACGACTATTTGAGCAACGCGGCTCGTTTTTTTAGTCGCTGATTTTGTCAGCAACGATAAAAACGAGTCGCGAGGGTCGAATAATCGCATCTCCACTTACCAAATTGTCCCATTTTTGGATACAAGCTGAGCGACAATTGAAGAGAGTTTACTGTATTCGCAAATAAAGCATTCGTGCTAAGACGAATCTTAACACCGTAGTTCCCAATTATATGAGCCGTTTATTTTGAAAGTGGCATAAGTCACTTTACCGCAATGAAAAGTGGTGATTTTTTAATGTTTATACGAAATTATTTATACTGAGAAAAATATCAGTATCCTGAGATAACAAATACAAGTAAATCTTCTCGAAAGTTAGCATTAAACGTGTTAAAACGCAAACCCTTAAATATATCGACTTAAAAACAAAGTGACTCATGCCACTTTCAAAATAAACGGCTCATATTAGTATTTCACTAGCATAGTATTGCTAGAAATGCATAAAAAAATCAACATATCTTGTAGTTCTTGCTTGAACTAATGGGTCACAGGTCGTCACATTATTTTCCATTAGTTTATTGTTTTCGATTTCCTGCTACTGTAACATTGTGCTCGAGTATCTACGCTAGAAAATCAATCACGTCCCGAAGACAGTCATGAAAGGTACTTTTATCTGCGCGAGCATCATCAGGTTCAGCAACGTTTCCCCAGGCGTACCGTTCATCCGCGTCCATCGATTCACCTGGACTATCAGATCAGAGGATATCGATGAATCTTTCCGTAGGTTCGGTGTCGATAGAGTCGCGAGGTCCACAGAAATGTCGGTGCCGCTGCAACATAACTACACGCAATTCCGACAAGAAGGCGTGATGGCATGCACCCGCACGCAGTCGATTCGAATCTCCGATTGTGCACCGTACGTTCATTATCGCGTTATCGCCGCGGCAGTGCAACTCCGTTGCGTTTCGACGCCGCGCAATCATTCAACCGCCGCGGCGATGATAATCGCTCGGCTAGTCATTAATGAGTCGTTGAGCTGTGCGGATCGGTCGGCAACGAGATGGATCGACTCGGGATAGATTGCACATTTTTGTTTTGTTACTATCGAATCGACTTCCTTGTTGCCGATGATCGAGGACGGGGTAGGATTAAACTGTCATTAGTAGGCTGATTCCATGCTTTTTTGACGACAGTGAGAAGGTAGAATATGAAATGGTAAGTATAGTATATATAGTGTTAGATTATTTATAGCTTATTAGAAATGTTTAGATTGATACCGAATTTTTGGATAGATCATTTTTATTTTGCATAAAATCCGCCGTCTAGTCATTTGCAGAGTTGGGCATCATTTAAGTAAATGTTCATTTAAATGATTATTTTTAAAAAATTATTTATTATTTAATTGTATTATATTGATACAAATAAATTATTTAAAATAATACAATTTATTTCTTATTTATAAATATAATTTCAATCGTTACTTATTAATTATTATTTAGTTGCTCATTATTTATTATTTATTCGGCGTCGAGCGCATATAATTGTTAAAAAATAATGGTCTTGAATCGTTCTAATTGCAAGCGATATCATCTAGTTTACGAAGAAAGACGCAGGTTCAACGATAATAATGGATGGAAAGTAATATTTATACATGACAAACGAACAACAACAAGATAATAAATAAAATTTAAATGAAGTAATAAATGCATTATTTTAATGACATTTCAATTAAATAGAATATTTAATTATTATTTGCAATATTAATTTAACTTGCTATTTATTATTTAAAATGAAATTTGTCCAACTCTGGTCGTTAGAAATTAAAGCTAACGTTTAACAAGAGTTATTGGGTAATTCGTATGGTACTATCTGTGATCGAGGTCCAAGGTTTCTCCATTTGAAAATTTTGATTACTCCTTCGGAGAAATGATCGATTTAGCATGAAATTCAAAAAACCCAATGATTTATTGAACGCCTTCTTTTAAGTTTCCTCCAGATGGGAGATTTCCTTTAAAATAAATGAACTCGATACGCAAACAATTATAAATGTATTAAATAAGCATTAGGAGTTGAAGGCAATAAACATAATAAATCACCGTTCCCGAAGATTTTCTAGTATCTTACAGCGAATCATGCTTACCAATTCTTCACCAATTTCGACTTATCGCGGCACAGAAACGCATGCTGCAGCGATGAATTGCGTTTCATGCGTTTCATATTTAATATTAATTTCATTCGTAGGATTGTAGCGAATTGTCAGAGTCATCGTTCGCGAGTTTCTACGCCATTATAATCGTGATCGGTGGTTCGTGTCGAATAGTTTTACGGAGTACGGTTAAACGGTGTGGAAGGATCTCGTGGAAATTGTCGAAACAGGAGCACGCACACGCTCGGCACGACACGGAAATAGAAAGTGAAGTGGACGTGACGCGCTGGTTTTAATGGTCTTACGATTCGTTTGATGACGCAAGACCACTAATTCTCTGTTTGCTTTAGCGACAATTTGCACGGGGTTTCCATTATTAGCGCGGGCGCGAATTAATTCCGCGGACGAGCAGGAAGGAAGGCGTAATTCACCAGTGGCTTTCTAGTGGCGTTGCAATTTACTCCGAAATTGAAACAATTAAAACCATTTTTTCCAGCAAGTGATGCAGATTACTGTGCGAGTGTTTGCTCCAGCCGTTCGTATCCCCCCGAGAAAAGGAAATGCCTGACTGGTTACGACACCCTAATAACTGAATTTCCACTGGATTTTACCCGGACTTATTTCCAGAACAATTCACTTCCGCGCATTGTCGAAATCGCCATTATTTCCTTTCCACAATCGTTTCCTCCTTTCTTCCGTACACGCGCACCACCGTCCATAAGTACACTGTCACTTGCCACTTTATTGGAAATGGGTAGATAAATAAAAGTAAAACGCAGTGAATTAAACTTATCCCTTTTAGTTTATTAATTTGATGTACGAGGAAGGACCGTCTTTACTCTCCTGATTGCTCCAGGAGACTGAAGACTGTTCACAAAGACGAAACCAAAAACGTCACCTAAAGACAAAGAGCACTCTGTTCTATATACATATGAAATCATTGTTTATCTAATGGTACTCTGGCGAGACTCTCGGCGTCGATTCGTTTTTGTAACTTATATGCTAGAAGGAGAAACTTCTGAGTATTCAAAAGAGAGAAAATAATCCAATACACTTTTAATGAATAAGCGATACGCAATATAAATATAATAAAATTTAAAAGAAATATATATATTAATATTATTAATTATTATTTATTTAAGCATTTATTAAATACTTAATAAATATATTTTTCATTGTTTGTTAAAATTTCATTGTTTGTTCGTTATTATTGACGAAATATTAAATACATTATTGGTAAAATATATTCTCCAATATAATACAAAGTAAATATAAAGATCATGATAATTTTCATTAACAATTTCATGACTCTTTTTATATAATTGCCTTAAGGAAGTGTCCGCATACTTATGGATCGGGGTGTACCTCATTATACATTTCTCTTGAGGCGATCTTTAATTTTCAAACTATTTGAAAACACTGTGCAAGTCTCTGAAAATAATTTATATCATTAGTATAGAAAATTAATAAGATGTAGTTTTATTTTGTAGTTTCTCTGGAATTTAGTAACATGTTCATGATCCATTGGACGTGTTAGAACAATTACATCTTTAGTTTAATATGCGAGATAAAAATTATCTACTTTAATTGTGAAAAATATAAGTTATATGAAAATCTTTTTTAATCATTGTAACAAGTTGAAAATAACATAACATTGTTCCTAAGTTATTCCTCTGTCCTTACAGTTTTGTATTTGATTTCTATTCTGCATAAATCTACTTATAACGCCATGTTTTAAACAATTCAATCTTACAACACAGATAGAAAGGAATCGAACGTTTCATATGAACTACAAAAAGAAAGTTTTTTTATGTCTGTACCGATGAACGTGTAATGATTAACCGTTGATAACAGAACTATCTTTGACTAACGTCGACATCAATTGAAAACGTAAACATAATCAAACCATTCTTATTCAACTGTAATTTTGTCTTGACCTTCCACTGGAGACGTACGTCAAGGTTAAACGCAAATAGAATAATCTCAATTTCAAAGATAATTTCTCAATGTTAACACTATGCCGTCCGGTGGCACCACGCTGGTGCCATGCAAAAACTATTTGTTGTATGCCGGTGGTGCCATTTTAAAAAACTGAAATAACATTTAACACGTTGACTGCCGCGTCACCCGTATTCGGGTGACAGCAAAAGTTCTCATCAGGCCACGTCACCCGTAATTCGGGTGACGCTGATTTGACTACTTACAAAGGATTTCCGAAAATATTTCGACGAATATTCTACAGGAGGTAATGAGACTATCGAATTCTTATAAAAATGGTTTATTAAAAAAATTATTCGCAGTGTATAACGTTAAAACATTCTCTGCAAAGTTGAGGTTGATCAGGACAGCTTGGACAAAAAGTTGTTTGTTTTTTCAGATATGCTCGTGCCTCTGATCGGTCCATTTCGTATCTTTTATTTGAACTGTAGCTTCCTCGGTATCATCAACATTTCTTTCTTCTTCCATGACCAATTCTCGTAAAATCTCGTCAATAGTATCTTCATAACATTCATTATCACTAAGATTATATTTATCAGTATCCAAATCAGAATCTGACGATGTAATTTTATTTATGCTTCTCCTTCCGGGCAATCCGATCTCTTTTCATTATTGAGAAAAAATAAGGGCAGAGATTTTAAGTTATACCATTCGGTACTCGGCAAAGATTCCAACTGTTCCTGCAGGAACAGAAACAGATATGAATTAACAGCGCACGCTTCCTATAGCGGCACGGGTGGCCTGTAGGAGATTTTGTTGTAAATACGCGTGGCAGTCAACGTGTTAAACTATATTTCTTGGGTGTTGAAAGGCAGCAAACTAACTATAGCATTGTGCTTATTTAACTAAGAATTAAGTACGAAAATTCTTGGATGACATATCTTAACACTTTATCGACCGCTAGCCTATTTATCGGCTTTTCGATTGCCAATGTTTATCGATCGCTAGCCTATTAATCGGCTTTTCGATTGCCAATGCTTATCGACCGATAGCCTATTAATCGACTTTTAGCTATCGACGGTTTTCGCTTCTTTACTGTTTTGTTAGTAGCTGACCTCCTGTATGCTGACCTCCCCATATCCTTATGAATTATAATTATAATAATTATTATTATTTATTATTATTTTTAAAGGAATAAGCACAACACAATGAATAGCGAAAATTTAGCCGGTACTGGGAGCAAATGCGCGCGCGACTAAGCCAATCCTTACTGAGTGGCAGCCTCAACCACGACCGGACGATAAAGTGTTAATTTTAGGAATTTATATTATCACCATCTTCGAAATTTTTGTAAATCTAACATTTCCAAGCTATTATGCCGGCGTCAAACAAAAGAATCATATCTAAGATCTGGACGGCGGACGGCATAGTGTTAACATCGTAAAAGTTCCGATCGCCATTTTAACGGATGTTTAGCCACCCAGGGTTGACGATGGTGCGCGGTTCTGAATGGCTGCCTTCGCTATGTTTCGAAGGAGTTTATTTAGCAGGTTGTTTCCAGAGGAATGGACGCGAGGCTTCGGCAGTGCCACTGCTTTGCTACCAATCAGTCCGATCCACGTCGTGGACGGAAATCCTGAGGAATCACACTAAAGCCGGGTCGTCCTACATAGAAATTACCACGATGGTCGGTGTCGAGGCGTGCGTGTGCTCGTGTACACGCAACTGCGTCAACGACAGTAAAACGGAGTCGCGAACCGACAGAGGAAACGGAGGATTTGTCACGAAGGCAGTTTGGTTTAACTGATCTCATCCGTCTTGCCGCGGACGTTGCTACGTTCTGGCAGCTGTCTTCGTCGTTGTCTCGACGACAACGTTGCCCCGGCTTTCATTGTGTGCGACAGCTTGATTCACCCCCTCGTCTTTTTCAAACTGAATTGAATCGTCTCGTCGATCCCCACCGGCCAATGATCCCAGACTTTTAATATTCGCCCGTGGACACCACTAGCCGGTTAGGACATTGCATTGTTAAACTCGAAGAAACACTCTCGAACTTTTAAGATCTGTTCGTCCATAGTAGGAAATTACAATAGACACCTTATATAGCGAAATTGTTACTGAAACTTTTATGTAAAGTTCTTCGAAATGTGGAACATTTTCTTCAAATGTTTTAGTATTTGGTTTAATCGGTATGTAATCAAGTTTCTGTTAAAAATCGATTGTAAATTAAACTATCAAAAATCAACTGCAATTTAAATTTCTATCAGAAGTCAACTTAAATTCTATTATAATTAAATATCTATTAAATATCTAATTCTATTATAATTAAATATCTATTAAATATCTAATTCTATTATAATTAAATATCTATTAAATATCTAATTCTATTATAATTAAATATCTATTAAATATCTAATTAAAAATCTATTATAATTAAATTTATACCTGCAAGAAATGTCTATCGTTCTTCTCTTAATGACAGACTGTGAATTATATGCATTTATAGTCTGTAGAATTATTTATACTTCGGTAGCGTTAATAATTTGCACTTCGACGAAGTTTCTATATAACTATTATGTAAATTATATAAAACTTAAGTTATATAGAAATTCGTTTTTGTTGTAAATCACTCGAATTAATTAAGGAAAATGTAGGTACATTCTTCAATTTTTCTAATGTCTACACAGTTTCATATCTTTCCTGGTAATTTTTATTACAAATGCATAAAATCCTATTTACAACTTCAAAAGAGAAACTAAAATTTTGTTTGTTCGTAGCCGATGTGAATTGGTTCTTTTACATTTCGGTCGTAAAGAAACTAATTTAATTAGTTGAAATATTATTATTAGATGCATTTATGGCAAAAATTTGTAGATAAAACACAAAACCCTAGAAAAATTAAAAGGCTTTAGGGCACTGTTACATTATTTTAAACTTATTGGATCTATTAAGAAAGAGATTTTATTTTACTTTAATTTGATGCATTGAGTTACACAATTTTTGTTTTGCACAAAGATCCACAGTCTAATTATTATATAAATGATAAACGTGATTGATAAAATGAGTATCGTAGCAACGAATAAATGAAGTTCTTTAACAATGTTCTTCGAAAGAATTTGTAATGGATGGATTCCTTTGGTAATTCTAGTGTCATAGTTGGTGCCTTCGGTGTTCTAACACACAACTTCGACGTTCAATATACGTGAAACTCGGTGAACTCGCACGTGTCACGAGTGTCGCGGTTTGCCATTGCGTGCGGACGTGTCTAAGTCAAGAAATGTGTGCCATTAAGATGACATTTACAAACGTTAGAACCACTTTCTGCGTCCCACGCGTCACCATCAGAGAGTCCTGATTGTTACGTCACGTGCTTTATTCTATTAACATTCTTTTTTTGTGCGTGCTAATATTAATTGCAGAGCACCACGCAAATCGATATATCCTTGTCTCCCATTCACTGTTGCGACACATACCGTCATTTGCTTAATAATGACCGCGTGATTAGCGAAGAAATAATCAACGAAAGTAATCTTCGCATCGCGTACGATTTGCATGTAAGGCTAACTGTGTCATCTATTTAATACTTGCTCGCGGAAAGATTGATCGATCTTCCAGTGCCTAATATTTAATTATCGTGAGTACAACATGTACTGGTAATTAACGAACACGTATATATGCAATTGTGTATTGGATATGAAAAAAAAAACGATCTTAGAAATATTTACGAGAACGATTTGAATTATTGCTGAACAATTGTTTCTCTTTGTATGATGTCAATGTATACAAATTCGAGGATGCATATTTAAACGTGTGTAGATAAATATGTGAAGTTTTTTTATTTAGTTTATAACAAAGAAATGCAAAGATAACTGTAAGATAATTGTAAGATAATTGCAAAAATAATTGCAAGATATAAGAGTTACGCAAACATTTATTTCGTTTCTTAATCATTTTAATGAGTTGAAAATAATGCAACTGTGATTGTAACTTCTTTAAATCTTTTTACTGTTTTGTATTTGACAAAATCATTTATAACAAATTGAGAAGCGAAGAGGAGTAGGGATGACTTTATATCAAATCTGGGTCACACTGATTATGTGTAATGATATAAGAGTAATGCAAACATTTATTTCGTTTCTTAATCATTTTAATGAGTTGAAAATAATGCAACTGTGATTGTAACTTCTTTAAATCTTTTTATTTGTTTTGTATTCGACAAAATCATTTATAACAAATTGAGAAGCGAAGAGGAGTAGGAATAACTTTATATCAAATCTGGGTCACACTGATTATGTGTAATGATATAAGAGTAATGCAAACATTTATTTCGTTTCTTAATCATTTTAATGAGTTGAAAATAATGCAACTGTGATTGTAACTTCTTTAAATCTTTTTACTGTTTTGTATTTGACAAAATCATTTATAACAAATTGAGAAGCGAAGTGGAGTAGGGATGACTTTATATCAAATCTGGGTCACACTAATTATGTGTAGATTTTATGCATTAAAAATGACTTGGTGCTTGTTATAATCTGTTGGTCTTGCGATCGGTGTAGGCAATTTTTGTTTTTCATACAATTATACGATCTGAACATATCCATTACACGATTCTCTATTTACATGATCCACTATTTACACGATCTTCTATCATGTCCTTGACAGAACTGGTATAGTTATTGCAGAGCCTTCTCCAGCGTGCCAATATGTTACCTACGGATCCATCCATATTGCTGAGTTATGATCGCGACATTCAAAATTATCACATTTGTTATTACCGTTTCGTACTGAATCATTAATCCGCCGAGAAGAAAGAAGATTGCAGGAAGGACGGGCGCCTTTTGCATCATGTAGGACTAGAACCAAAGGTCACGTAGGATAACGCGAATCCGTGAGGCCTGCGCGTTCTGTGATAAAACATAAGTACACCGAGCTGGGTCTCGTTGCTTTCCTCTCAGTCTATGTTAAACAGTTATTTGCAACGTTGTTACGGTCGTGACGGTATGTGTGCATCTGCATTAGTTGCCCGGTGTACTTTATGCCGCGCAGGGCACGTTAATCGAACTTTAAGTACACGCTAGGCCGAGTGTGTGATTGAGCACGAATGTTGTTTGAGAATCGACATTAATGATTCCAACGAAAACGAATACATTAACGGCGAGATATACAAATGTATGCGGAATCGAGGCTCGGCGCAGGTTCCCTCTCGTTCCGGCAAATGCGCACTTAAGTCCTGAAATACATTAATTAGAATTATGTAATGGCGACCGGTCGTTGGCTTCCACTTACCATTCCAGTTTCATCGGCTATCATTGAACGATTATTTGCGCGGAAGATCTTTCTTCTCTCTGGACTTGAAATTAGTTGATTAAAATCACAGTGGGCTAGAATCATAGCGGTCGAAGTCACATTTTCGAAAATGTTGGCTTATCTCTTAAAACGTAATCTGTAGATGCAGAGGTGTTGAAAAGACGAGTGAAATCAATTATAAAGTTATTATAAATCAACTTAACACTAAATTATCTTAACAAAAGATTGCGGTAAACAATACACGTAGACAATAACATTCCTTGTTTCTCACAATCAGGAAGATGTGACTGACGTGTCATGTTTTACAAGAACAAGAGAACTGAATTCGTGTAAACTCTTCGCCATTTTTATTATAACGTACGCTTGATTCAGGAAATTTGTTCCATTATTTTCTGCGAAAGTGTCTCCAACAACTTCGAAATAAGAAATGTGAAGCCGGTGATTTTGGTCGCCATGGTAGGCTTAGTCTTAAAATGAAAAATATGTAATCGTTCATTCTGATCGGCGCGGTAGATTTAGGGTCAATATATCGCAAACACGTTTATAAAGCCTTCAACTTCAAGCACCTTCAACTTCGCACATAAACGTCTTTGTCCCAATCAAATTCTCGTGGCAAAGAAAGTTTGGTCGAACTTTCTACTAGTTTACGAATGTATACAGTGACTCGCATTAATATTTTTTGTTTGTTTATGATAGTATTATTGAATCAATTGGTTTCTCATATAATAAAGCACTTCTTAAACTAAGTAGAAACATAAATTTTGTTTATTTATTCCACATGTTCTTTTGTATAATAAGCGATAAACAAGATTGTACTTGTCTGTAGGTGTAAATGAACTAGTTTTTATCGGTGGTATTATGGACAAAATGAAGTATTTGGACATTTAAAAAAAAAAATTTAATTACAAGTGCTATAAATATGGGTATACGTACAGTTTGAAGTTTTATCAAGACAATGATCCTAAACGCAAGGCCAGAATTGTACAGGAAAATATATTATACAATTGTCCAAAAGTACTGCATCCTCCTCCTCAATCGCCTAATTTAAATCCAATTGAAAATTTATGGGATCAATTGGACCGCAAAATTCGTACAACACCTACAAAGACAACAACAAAGATAAAACAACGTTTGTTAGACGAATGGAAACGGATTTCGCCAGATTATTTAAATAAAATCATCTGTAACATGCCCAAGCGATTGCATGAAGTAATAAAACAAAAGGGTCAGCCGACAAAATATTAATATTATTATAACATGATTAAAAAGATTCTCATTTTATATAAAATTAATGTAATTCATTCACTGCTTGAATATTTTTGCGACGTTAAATTTTGTCACAATCTTGTTTATCGCTTATTATACAAAAGAACATGTGCAATAAATAAACAAAATTTATGTTTCTACTTACTTTAAGAAGTGCTTTATTATATGAGAAAACAATTGATTCAATAATACTATCATAAACAATAAAAAGGAGCAATAATTCTTCTAACAATATCGTGTCCGAATATTAATGCGAGTCACTATACCTGTGACCCGTATCTATCGACACTACTCGAAAGTTCAACATCGAAATAGCGCTAAATGGCACGACTGCGTATCTCGAAGACCTTTAGTGCCTTTGCGAAGTCGCGAACAAGCTTGATAACGCAGAAGACGAGGCAAGGTAAAAGTACTTGTTATGGTACGCTTTTCAGGGTGTAAGATTATCATCGATTTTATTACAATTGATAAGCGTTATTGTTGAATATTTACACTATTATTCGACAAATGGATGTTTGTAGATATTTATTTAACACGAATAAAAGATAATACGAGTAAAATAGTAAAGTACAAGCATGTACTTATTTTTTATGGAACATCGTTTTGTAGAATTGAGTGTACACAATATGGAACAGTATGTTTTTGCTTAAAAACATCCATATTCGAATAAACATTATTTTTATAGCTGATCGCTACATAACAGTATCCTGGCCTCCCTATCTAAATTGTCATAATTATCATTTCTGATCATCGAAAAAATGAAGCTTTAAATGAATAAAATCATTTTCAAATAAGTGAAAACAAATAAATGGAATTACATTTGGAATTCTATGATGTATATAGAATATCCCAGCTTTGCTTAAAGGTAGATAAGATATTTTAACAAAATACCGCTAGTATTTCTGCGAGTGAATTTATAAAGAACAATGTTCAAAAATATGGGTAGAATTTTTATACCCACTTTTGTTATCTATATTTTCGTTACTGTTTCGAGGAGGCGTCACGATTGAGCGGTGTTTCATAATCGGTGCGTTTACCTTATCAAGGATCGATGAAAACAACTGCTGTTATCCTGGAGAGTCGGCAGAAAGCATCGGCTCCGGTCGGGTTCAGTTTTATTAGCCAAAGGTCTTCTGTTTTATTCACAAGTGACGCACGTGCACGTGGTCGCGTTCTTCGGCTCGTGTGAAATTATTCAGACGCCGGTTCCGGCAATGGTTGAGCAGGATGTGTGCGGGTGGTTTCGCCCGGACCCGGCCGGTTCTCTAGTTCGGTCGCGTTTACACCCGCGCCGGGTAAGGGTCTCCGATATTTTCGCTCCCTTAAAGGTGCCTCCTTTTTCCGTTCCTCGGTCTATCCTTATCGCGGCGTATTCGACGAGGGGGGATACACGAAAGTTCACTTTGCACGGCGTGTCAAAGGTTCCCCCCGGGGATCCGCCGTAACCCGCGTTCACCGTTCTCCAACTGGGCTTTAATTGCTAACACGATAAACGGACGTCAGGTTGCGCCTCCTCTTCTTTTCAACTGCTCGCCTAGGGAGCGGATATTCCGCGTTTTCGACAACCGGCTATCTTGTCCGGTGAAAGGAGATATTACTTTCCTTGCCTCGTACCTCGGCTTGATTCACTTTCGTTGCGCTTTCGATGCCTGCGAGAAAAGCGATCTCAAAATCAAATTCTTGTTCAAACGAAACGTAAATCGAGTTCTATTAACCTTCTATAGCTCCGTGTTACATCAACAAGTCACGTGTGCTGATTTATCGTTCCGTTTTAATGTATCTTCACTTTTAGCTACCATGTGGCAAAAATATTTATTACATTAGTGGAGTGTATTTGCCACACCAAATTTACTAAAATATATTATACATCTTATTCAAACGTCTAGTAAGATATAAATATCACACAATTATACAGGGTGTCCCAGGTTTTAATGTTCAAACTTTGTCGGTATATTCTATGGCACAAAGTAAGAAAAAAATGTTATGTAAGCATAGGTCGTATAGAGCTTTATTAACACTTTGACGGCCGCGCGAGAAACCTCAGGAGTTTCACAAAATTAAAGTATTTAATACAATTGAATTAAAATTGCAAAACAAAGTTATATGACATCAGTTACATTTTTTAGCATTCTTACCTCTTGCAAATCTTAATAAAACTGAGAAACTAGAATGGATTAGCGTGAAAGTGAATTTTTAAATAATTCCGTAACCCACGTATGGATGACGCGGCAGTCAAAGTGTTAAGAAGTTATAACAAAAATTCAGAATAGGAATAGTAATCAACTAAAAAAAAAAATAAAAAATAAAAAAGAAACTTCGATCGATGTCAATCATGTATTGTCAACAACGGTTATTAATACATTTCGAAATGTATTAATAAACACAGCTTACATAAACACACGGCATGTGCTGATCTATTCACAAGCCAATGCTCGCAGTAACAGCAAGTTGATTACTATTCCTATTCTGAATTTTTGTTATAACTTTTTAATAAAGCTCCATATGACCTATGTTTGCGTAACATTTTTTTCTTACTTTGTACCATAGAATACACTAACAAAGTTTGAACATTAAAACCTGGGACACCCTGTATATATATATATATATATATATATATATATATATATATATATATATATATACACATAAAAATTTTGCATCTTAATGTTCAGATCTTCCTTTCGTGCGTCAGAATGAATTCGCTTTTATTAACATTTATAAATTCGTTGTTAAATTATAGCAACCGTATTATTTTACAGAAATTGTTTTGAACCCATATAAACAACTGGGGCTATGTATTTATTAAATATTTAAAAATTAAATATTTATATATATATGTATAGTTTTCCTTTCGCTTCGAATGATCCGACATTTCACCTGAACACGACATTGGAATGCATCTGAATTACTAGATACGGGACAAGAAATTATCTGATAATTACAAGAACAACGTATAATGATCGTGTCGACGCAAGCAGCTTATTACATATTCTCAACAAATTGACTTTCATCAGTTTCCATAAAGATTGTTCACCAGCGCATGTATCTAACGGATTTCTTTCATTATTTCAGGTTTTATCTCGTGTTCGCCGAGCCCCTGCAAAAACGGAGGAGTGTGCATGTCATCGCCGCGCGGCGAGGCGCATTGCAAGTAAGTGCACACGCAAACACACACACACATATACATATATATTTCACCATTCCAATTATTTTAATAGCGCGTTGTCATAAGCCCAGAGCCCTATGGGGACCTTAAGTGTCGTTTGACGCGCGTGTCAAATGATTCTGCGCGAAACCGCGGAGTTCAGCTGCTTCGCAAACGGTTCGCCGCCTTGACGATCGACGACTCTCTTGGAGCATAGAAAGAGAAACAGTCTGCGAAGAAGGGAACTAAAGATAATGTGCATACAAGGGATAAGGGTGGGAGCACCAGGGGAAGGGGAGAAAGAGAGGCCAAGAGAACCGGACGTTGCTTTGCGTCCCACGCGGAAAAGACAAGAAACAGAGGAAACACCAAGAAAAGGGACGTTGCGGAGAATGAGAACGGAAGGAAAGATAAATGAATTTAAGAATACTCTAATCGAGATTGATGGCCCTTTCATTTCGCCTCTTTCCTTGCCGGCGACGGCGCCTTTTATCGTTTTTCTGTTATTATCTCTGTTTTATTAGTAGATGTAAAATTGATTGCGTTACAGTTTTATTTCATTTTTGGTAATTTTTACTGTGGAAATAGCTCACGCTCTAGTGGATCACTGAAGGAAGATACCGTACTATTTTACTGTACTATTGTTCCACTTTCTGTACCATTAATTAACAAGGTGTTTCATTATTTTAAAAAAATCGATATATATGTACGGGACAGATTCTTTTAATACAAAAAGTTTGAGAAGATTTACGAACAATAGAAAGAAAAAAGAAAGAAATATAGTATAAAGGAAATAGAAAAGTAAAAATAATCATGATAATGATAATGAACATAAATTAATGGTAATAAAAGAGAAAAGCAAAAAACAGTAATTGATAATAATAATAAATATTAATATTATATATAATATATATTAATATAATAATAATAATAATAATAGTAATAAAAATAACACAAAAAATAATAAATAATAATAATAATACTCTTAAACGGATGGAGAAGGACATAAAGATGAATAGCGTACAATGGCGGTAGAAGACGTGTACAAGATGACAATGAACTGTGACAATAAATAGACATGGGGAGTTCATTTCGTGGCATTCATGCTAGAACATCGTTTTCACAATTTCTTCAGTATTTAGCGCCTGAAGATTGTTAACAGCAGATTTCGTGCAACGAACGGACTATGGTGGAAGATTCCTGCGGTTCGCAAAAGTCAAGCTTATTTTCGTAAAATCGTGACGCGAGAAACAATTAGAGGTAAAAGTAGGTTGCCCCGCGGAACGATTCAGCAATCATCGATTTTTTCCGACAGGGGAATCAATGTGTCCCCGGCCGCGATTGACCGCACGATTCGATCGCGCGAAATGACGCTCGGACTCGCATCGATAGAACATAATGCGAACAGAATGGCGTGGGACGGCATGGAATGAGATGGAACGAGATGGAACGAGATGGGCCGGGATCCGGTAATAGCTGTAATAGTTGCCAGTCGTGACCCAGCGACGCATCTAAATTACCTTTATCTCGAGCCCTCGTGGGTTTCACTTTTGTATCAGTCAGCTCGACACCTCCGTTGATCCGTCGTTGACCCTCTTATTACGCTGCCCACGGGTATGCAAATGGTAGCAGCTCGCTGCGAATTCGGGAATCGTTGATGCCGAATCGGACAGCTACCTCGCCTTGCATTCACTGGATTCTTATACGGAGATTTATCATCGCAGAGGACCACACAGCGGAAAATACGAGTCAGGTTGTCAGTTAATTTATGAACGATTCTCGGTCACAAATTCCCCTCGGAATTCACGTTTTAGTCAATGTCTCGACGTCGTCGTGCACTTTTTACGTAGAAAGATTTGCCCCCAATTGTAAATTCGGACAACGTAAATGTAGGCGTATGTAGATTTTTTTTGGCATTCGCTTGCGTTATTGTGTTTATGCATGTGAAATCGTCGGGGTTCAATTGCTTGTAACAGTTAGGTCGTTTATGATACATCAGTGGTTAACAAACAATTTTATTCCTATACATTTTTATATTTTAAGATTTGCAGATGAGCTTGTAGACATTGGTCAAAGTTAAATGATATAACAAAATTAGAAATATTTACAATGAATTTTATGATATATTGCTTTATTTAGGATTTATAGTGAGTTTTAAATTTATAAACAAATTTATGCGTATAAATTAAAAATGTACAGGCAAAGTTATAAAAATAGCTGTAAAAATAGTTATAAAAAGCGTATAGGAGATTTAAATTTATTTAAAAATTTATAATAAATTTTAAATTCATATATATATATAAAGTATATAAATTTGTGATTTACAGATGAAATTATTGAAATGGATTAAAGTTAATTCGTAATAAAATTTGCAGTGTTGCAAATCGGATCAAATAAAATAAGTAGTAAAGAACCCATTCATATTTGAGCTAATTGACCTGAGATGGCAACTTCGAAGTGCTAATTTAGTGAAACATCGTATGGAATTGCCGATAATCATGAATGCAAAAAAGGAAGTACCACAGAAAAGGAATAAATCCTGCGGTTCATTCAATCTAGACTTCAGGGAAGGAGGATAAATCTACGGTAACTTTAAGATACTACGTTTAATTGCGAGTCGGAGATAATGATGCTACACGCTCGTGACTTCGGCGTTCAATTTTTAGTCACCGTTCCCGCATATATTTTCTACTCTTATTTCAGCTTCCCTTTGATTATAGTCTTATCTTACTCCACTACCTTACCAGGCCTTCTCGTGCGAGGACTAATTCATCTCGTTGCGAACGCGAACAGCGCTAATCTCGCGTTGCAACGGTGTGCTCTTCAAAGCAATTCTGCGTACGTGTAATTTGACGGATATTAATCGCGGCGAATTGTTGCAATTCAGCGGGTAAATTCATCGAATTTAGGGATGCTCGCCTTAAACGTTGCCATGGACGTATGTATTAACTTTGTAGCTATACGAAAGTTCCAGTCTTTTGGAATCTTTAACCAAGATCTTAACTAAAATAATTTCTCATTACACTTTTCCGATTTATCAAGTTAAAAGTAGCTTTTAGAAGTGAGATTATTTTTCTGTGTATTTTGATAACTATTTCTCTAGTGAAACTTTAAAATTTCTAATTTAAACTTAACTCTTTGTTTGTAAAAACTTGTCTTGTAAAAACTTGTCTTGTAAAGACTTGTAAGGCTTGTAAAAACAAGTCAGCCTCGCGATGAAGATTTCATGCATGATCTACTAAATATGAATGTTATTTATTTAGTTTAAACCGAAATAAAATTTCGGAATTAGAATAAAATAGAATAAAATTAATTAATATCTTCAAATTTTTTAACTACATTAAGTAAATTTAATTTAATAATACTAATTTTAACTGTAATTCTTCTGTTTTTAAAATCTAGAAAATTGTCTTGTGCTATTAGGCAAAAATTAAGGTCACTATAAAAGAGATAATATTGCATGAGTTTTAATATGTTCTATTATAGTCTTCTTAATAATCTTGGTAGTATTCTGTTTAAAATATTGTTTGTAAAATTTATACATGTGTAGAATTTTGCACAGGCAACAAGCTTCGAAATGTCTCACACGAATAGGAACGTTGATATCAAATACAGTTAACTTTTTATATGGCTTTTTGCCGAACTTGTTTATGTTTTTAAAAAAACTGTTAAAAATGTAATTTTTATGTATAAGTTATGAGACTTAATTTTATGTGCATAAAATGTATGAAGTCATGTAAAGTGGAAATATCCTAGATCAGAAAAACTATTGGATAGAGCTGTTCAGGCTTGATTATAAGTATTATTAAAAAAGAAAGAAAAAAAAGATCTGAAAAACTATTTTCAATGTAGAATTAAAATGGCTCCGAGTGCAAAGGTTTAATCTTAATAAAAAAAAGGGAACAATGTTTGCAACGAATGTAGATAACAACGGATCAATACTTTCCGTTCCGAACGCTTCAATAATATTTATTCATTGTTCCATCGAAACTGTAGCCTGAATCATGACGATGCTCGATCGCCCTTCGTAGCTCCCGCGCAAAACGACGATAATCCAATACAATAACAAATTTGGCTAGTGCCACTTGACAATATGGTGAGTTAAAGCTGCCGCTAACGGATGGCGGATCCTGCACAATGGAGTGGAAACCATCCCCCATGCGATCACGTGCACACTGGCGCATTCACGCGCCTCCCATACGTCTCGCGAGGATACACGCGTGCCCCTGCGGCACAGCGATCGCATAGATCCGCTCTCACAATGGATTTGCACTTGCACAGTTGCATGTTTACGTGGATGCGCCAACGCGTGCGTTCAAACGCATTGCGTGTGGACAGGTCACGTGTGCCGGCACGTGACCCCCATGGATTTTGCAGCGGAGCTCGGACAGCTCCGAATGGAAGGGTTCGTTTGCCGGCAGAAATAATATTGTTTTTCTATTTCGGTGTTTTTCTCCCTTGCGACCACAGCACCGATCTGTCAGCCGAATATTTTACTGTCACAGAAAATAACAGGACAACTCGAATGGCCGCATTATTCATCAGTTAGCTGTTTGCGAGTATACTCGTCAAAAACAACTACATAATTGATTAAGAAGAATATATACTTTGTGACATCCTTTTTTTAAATTATGTTTTATAAAAATATTAAAATTATGTATTGAACAATATACGAAGAAAGAATTCAAATACACAGTAAAATATACAGTATAATTACAGTAACTGTGTTATAGTACATTAACTATAATTACAGTATAATTACATACTTTTCCAAAGAGATTGCAACATTTAACTGGTTAAAAACTCTTTAATGTAATGTAACTTTCTCTTTTTTCAGCGTTTCATCTTCTTCATCCCTTCCGGGTCTTTAAAGTTAAATTTATTTCCTTTCGAATCTTTCATAAACATTAATTTTGATCTTCTGAACAAGAAAGATGTTAATGGGGTTGACGCGAAAATCGAGTTTTAAGAAAATGCAGAGAAATTATTTTATTTAATAGATCTTTAAATATGTACATAGTGCATAAAAATATTGTATGATACATATTTATACATATTATACGTAACAATATTAATATATTGAGGTCTCCATTACCCAAAACTTCGCTATCTAAGTCCTCTGTTTCGATTTCGACTCGATTTCTATATAAATAAATTACAGTAAAATGTTAATAATCAACTCAGTCCAGGCAACATACAACATATATGAGCCGTTTATTTTGAAAGTGGCATAAGTCACTCTTTTTTCTTTTTTTTTTTAAATGAAAAGATACCGTTCAATTGTAATTAGTATTACCATTAACTCGATTTTTTTGAAAAAGTGACTTATGACACTTTCAAAATAAACGGCTCATATAAAGGACGGTTCACTGTATAAATCGATGAAGATTGAATCTCTGCCACGGTAACTAAGTTATTTATTATTTAATTAAAGTTATCTATTATTTAAACGTTCGTATTACGTTTTTAATTAATTGTACACCAATAATCCCTCGATCGGTTCGGATAAGGTTCTAAACATAAATTCGAAGAAGATGTAAACCGGCAATAAATCTGAAATACGTATGTACCGAGATTCAGTCTTATATTCCACAGTATAACCGCAAGCTGTGCTTTCGTCCGAGGAACACAGTCGCCCTTCTGGGTTATAAAGATAACGATGAGTGGTTTTCGTGCGTCCAGCCTTCATTCTTCGGTCCACCTTTCGGTCATGATTCACCGTAACTGTTTCCTCGGTCTTGGTGCTTTTTACTTACCAGAGCTTTTACGACACCGCGTGGCAAGAGATTTACGGTCCACTCGGCACAAAAACGTGGAACACATTTTCGGCTCCTATTTTTTTCATCAACAATTTAGCTGGGGTGAACTTTCGGTAGGTGCGTTAAGTAAGTTCCTCGCGTCGATTGCGCAGCTGCGAGACCGTTAACCCCGGAAATTTTTTCTTCGCGCTAGCCGACCTGTACCACGGGAGGAAGGGTTCGTCGAACAGAGCAGCATATGCACGATGATGGATGGTGCACGCATCCCCTATGCCAGTCACGGGGTGCTTTTGAACAGGCGTGTTCCGTTTGTATCGTGCACGGGTTGACGGTTCCTTTGAGAAAATAGTCGAAATTCCGAACGGCCAAGGGTTGTTCGTGCGCGAGCACAAGAAATCCGCGTCGAACTCTAGTTACAATTGTCGTTCGTTTGCATATTGTGCAGCATGTTTTGACCCTGCTCAAAGGGGTGTGGCCAACGTTGTAGACACGAGACTAATTACACCGCGTGATTTATGGCCCCCGCAGGTATGGCCGTTGCATTTTAAAGAGCGGCTGAGCTGCTGGAGAACGCTTTCTCGCCGAAAGTGTTTCGCTTTATTGAAAACGCATCGACCCTTCGAAAGTGTAACAATTCGGCGGATGATGGAAAAATTAAACCACTGCGGAATGATGCAATATGTAAAGTAACGCTCTGGCTGCCGCGTCGACAACCACAAAAGTATCATGAAGTTGAACTGTTTTATTTGATGAAATTAAAATTGAGAAGTTACTTTACATGACAGTGATTGCTTTTTCAACACTTTCACATTCTGCGGATCCTAATTAAATCAAGAAGGCTTGATAGATTGACGTATTAATTAATTTGCCTATTAATTTGCGTAAATTCAATTTAAGCGCTGGAAATGAACCCCCAAATATTCGGATAATTTTCATCTTATTGCTATAATTTGCAGACTGTACAAAATAAAAAAGAGTCTTTGAACAAAAGTTACTTCTTTTGTCGAAATCTATCATATGGTATAGGATGTGTTAATTGTTTAAACAATTAGAGAAAGTTATGAAAAATAATCGATATTTTTCATATACCACATGGGGATCATCCCTTTTCGCTTGCAACGCCAGATTTCATTGTTATGAATTTCTACAATAAATCGTTTTGCATATAGGTTGACTCAGATTAATCTAGTTGCACGTGAAACGTATGTGGACAATAAAGAATTATTCTGATAATATCATATATGTAATAGTATTATATGTATATGTATAATAAGTTCGTTTTGACAGTGTTTATCTACTTGCAATCTAGTTCGCAATTAACTTCACTTCGAATATTTAATGTTCAACATCAAGTAATAGTAAACACTTCAATTCCAAATTGTTATGATTGATTTTGATTTTTACAATTAAATATTGTACCGATGATGGACGACTTCGAAGAGCATTTACGACATGTTACGCTTTTTTATTATAAAAAAGGGAAAAACGCGACTCAAACGTGCAAACAAACTATGTGATGTGTACGGTTAAAAACGTGTATGCCAGAAATGGTTTGCGAAGTTTCGTGCTGGAGAGATGCAGACCACTGGAAGTAGATGATGATCTACTGAGGAATTTAATACAGTGTAACCCGCATTACACCATGCAGAATATTGCCCAGATCCTAAAAATATCAAAATCAAGTGTAGAAAATCACTTACATGAACTTGGCTTCATCAATCGGCTTGACGTTCGGGTTTCGCACGCGTCGACCGAGGCGAATCGCGTAAACCGCATTTCAATCGGTGACATGCTTGCGAAACACGAAGAAAGTGTTCCGTTTCTCAAGCGAATGATTACAGGATATGAAAAGTGGATCGTCCACGATAACGCTAAGCGCAAACGATCGTGGAATCCCAGCGATAAACCACCACAAATGATAGCAAAACCAGACCTTCGCCCGAAGAAAGTTATCTTATCAATTTGATGGGATTACAAAGGTGTAGCGTTCTATGAATTGCTTCCAAGTAATAGAACTGTTAATTCAGAAGTGTACTGCGAGCAGTTGGACAAATTATAAAGATCCATCGAGGAAAAGCGTCCAGAATTGCTGAATCGAAAAGGAGTCTTCTTCCGCGACGCCAGACCCCATACTTCGCTTAGGATAAGGCAAAAGATACAACAGCTGGGTTGGGATGTCCTTCCACATCCACTATATTCTGCAGACGTTGCCCTAACAGATTTTCATACATCTCGTTCTTTACAAAATTCACTAAATGTACAGAAACTCAATTCTGAAGAGGCTGTTAAAGAGCACCTGGAGCGATCTTTTTACGGGGAAAGGTGGAGAATTTTATGAAAGGAGGATTATGAATTTGTCCAGAAGATGGGAGACCGTTATGAAAAACAATAGAGAATATGTAATCGAATGAAGATATTTCTTATACAAAAAAATCTCCTCTTATTTGCGCGTCAAAAACCGCACGAACTTATTGGCCAACCTAACACATTGTCTTGACCACTGACGGCATTCATCGGTGTGCGAGAATTAAGAAGCAGAATATTGAAAAGCGACGCGAACGTCGATGTTTATCAGCCGGTTACATTGCAACCATGTGTAGTCACCCTCTCGAGCGACAATCGCCCTCGGACGCTGCTGCGTTCTGTCTTCTTTCAATATCACGGATACTCCTTTGGCCGGTTCCATTGGTTCATGCAGCGGCATCCAAGTGCTGGAACACGCCGCGAATTGATGGGTACCATTAGTAGCAATCATTGCCATCTGTTCTGTCGGGAAATGTTCTACGCTCGTTCTGCGAACTTATCTGTCTGACGCGCGTTACATCGAATGATTTAGATAGACTACGCGCACGGCCCGCGCCGCTCTTATCGTCCTTTCAAACGGACTGTTCGCGAGCAGAAGTTTGATCAGCCTTGAGCCGAGCCACGGCTCGGAATTAGAGGAACACTCGCTTTGTGCGAAGATAAATCACAAAGTCAGGCCGCGAGGCCTTTGTTCCACGAGTGAATGGACCCGGAGGAGACACGGACCGATCGACAGAGGATGACGAAGGTTGCCGGGGCGCTGTCAAAATACCCGTTCCTTTTTCGTCGTTTTCCCTGTGACGCG
Source organism: Megalopta genalis (assembly GCF_051020955.1). Lineage (NCBI taxonomy): Eukaryota > Metazoa > Arthropoda > Insecta > Hymenoptera > Halictidae > Megalopta > Megalopta genalis. The sequence continues at coordinate 40,167,300 of NC_135013.1, forward strand.
CACCCCGCGGCGATCGCGTCATCGTCCGTTATCGCGCGCCTCGGGGTTGGGTGTCTCTTCGCATAGGTGCGCAGGGTTCTTCGTGCCGTGCGCCCGAGCGCACGCATGCACATTCCGCGCAACAATGCAGGCCCGCGCGCGCGCGCGCACACGCGTGCACGTAGAATTTACTCGCGGCCGTCTCGGAGCACGACGCCCTATCGGAGGAGTGCATCGGCGGTGTGCATCGGCTACCGGGTACTCCCAGTTTTTCCCGCTTTGCCGCGAAGATCGACGCGCATTAATGGCGGGCCCGATACGCATCGTGGCGTCTAATTTATTTCCCAATTACCACGGTCCGTCTAGTCCCAACTTATCTATCGCCGACCGATACTACGCAAACCGAAGTCGAATCGTTGAAACGGAACTCGCGGAGCGCGGACGGCAATCGGATCATCGTCGGGCATCGGCGACAGCGTGTAAACGCTCGCACACGTGAAACGGAGCCATCATTCCGTCCGTTCGCTCTTATACCGCATGTACCTGCAGACCCGGCTACAGATAATTTCCCTGAAGCGAAGATAAAATCATCTGCGTGCCGTCAGACTGGACGAGATGTGTATGCTTCGCTGGTACGGTGTATCTGCAATTTCGAAAGAGTGACACATCGACGTTCAAAACGTGTTAAACCGTTTTAATGTTCGACATTAACGGATATACGAAAATGTCTAACTTCTAGAAAACAAATTCAATCGATTAAACATGAGATATGCATATTTTAAGAATTATAATTTGCGGCATGTATTTAAAGTTTAATTGAGATGTTGATAATGTTCAGTCTGTGATTCTTTTCTTATAATTTATTCTAGTTTAAAGAAGTAATGATAACAATACATAAGTGTCTGGAGAAAAGCTGTTTTTGTCCGTGCAACACGGTTCGAACTTGAAACCTAATGCCACGTCAACCATTTTGAATGATCATCAGTTATCTTTGCTTCACCGGATTCTTCGATTTTCTATACACGCACTATACACATGCCGTATCTAATAGTATATATGGTCTGACGAGGGAACATCGGCAACTCGAAACAATCAAAAAAAGGTAATCTTGTAGAAATTGTAGACAAAAAGCATTTTATGCATATGAAATTGCGTCTTGCGATCAGTTACGCTTTTAACAATATCTTAAATCTAAACTTTGAGAATAAAAAATTATTTTTGAACGCGATATAACAATTTTAGCGGTGCCTCGGAGTCATTATTCGAATGCAAAGAGTTAATTGACCGTTTGTACAATAAATAATATAAAATACATTTGCGGGAAGAAGTCATAGCGAGATTTATATGCTTACCGGAGTGAGTTTTTTTTCAGAACTAAGACCTGATTTTGTTATTTAAAACAGTTTCATGATACAGATTATTTATATCAATGTAAAAAGAGCTCTTGACAGGCTATTAAACAGAGTATAACCAAAAAATACAATTTTAAAAAATCAATTGTAATTGGGGTATATTTCGAAAAAAGATTTGTTTTTCAATTACTTGCGTCCACATTGTAGAGCCCAAAGTACCATGAAACTTTGTATTTAACCATTTTTTAATATCTTATACCATTTTGAAAATATTGACAATAATAAAGAAATTCATAATATCTCTCTCTCTTTAACGGGTAGTTTGTACCTGAAGGACCGTTTTATAGCATACTTTGAAAATTTTGTCATTTTTAGGATGACTTGAACCACATTTCTGGAGAGTCGCAGATTTTTTGAAATTCTCAAGTTGCAGACGTTCCCTTGCAAGTGTTCCACCATATGACATACACTGTATCGTTCGATTTCTTATACACGCACTATACAGAACCCGTGTCTAATAGTACATGTGGCCTAAGCGTTCGCCGAGCGAGTCCTCTCCCTATTTGCATCGCCGATCACCCAGATATTGAGCACCCCTGGACGAATAACTAACTTCATGCCCGCGGGGCCTTGGATCGTGGCCACTCGGCCGTGATCGGCGATCCTCGTCCAGACGTATCCAGAAAGGGCGAGAGAGAGACGCCAGGGCCCGCTGGGCCGGAGCGAGAGAAAGGACTAGAAACGCGTGGAAGGAGGAGAGGGGCTCAATGGAGAGAAGGGCCGAGCGAATCGAGCGAATGGAGCGAAAGAGAAGGAGGGGAAGACCGTCTGAACGCGAGCGCGCTTTCCCACGCCCGCCGCGCATGCGCCGAGTATCCTGGCCCCTCGTGGACCCCTCGGCTCCCTCCGCGAGTAATCGGTTCTCTTGCACTTCCACTCCTCTCGCTCGAGCCAGGGGGCTGTCGACGTTCCGGCCTCTTCGTTCCTCTCGCGCCACGTAACTTCTTCTCCCGCATCGGTTCTTCTGACTTTGTTCCTCGCTTCGCTTTCTTCATCTCCCTTTCTCTCTGCTCTCTCTCCCTCCCTCTCTCCCCGTCTCTCTCTTTCTCTTTCGCTCTCACTCGCTTCCCCTCCCTCCAGATATCCGCATAGATTCAAGTGCGGACGTCTGCCGTTCTTTCTCTCCAGCACGTTCTTTCTCCGTACACCTCGTCCGCGAACAATATTCGCTTCCACCACTTGTCTCCGGCGGTGGCCGGCTCCCTCGGCCCCAGCGTTCACCTTCTCCTTCCACTTCTTTCGCCTAGCAATAAGCTGCTCTAATTATCTTCGACCTGTTTGTCAGCGGATGCCGCCGATCCCCGATGCGACATCGGTCCCGATTGAACGCGCCGCGCCGCTTTGTCCCCGCCGGGTTTTTGCTCGTTTTTCCCGTGGGTGGCACGCGAAGTTAATCGATTCATCGGTTCGCGGAACACCTATGGAAAATCTCTGCGCCAACCTCGAGCGCGACGCCGCGCCGCATCGCGGTTCTTGGAACCGCCGAGGCGATAGATCTTTACGAGTGCACCGGTAGTATCGGGTGAAGCAATGATCATTCGACGCACGGCTTGGAACGTTATGATAATTACTAGCCACTTACAATAACATCATTTTTCAATGTGGCTATCTCACTTCTCTGCGCTGCCGGCGCTCGGCGTTTTCTGCTCACCGGAGTCGTATGCTTTTTGCTGGAACGAGAACGACGGCTTTCTCCGGCTTAACTTCTCTTTCGGCGGACCGTTGTGCTTTTGGACGAGCGATTTTTGTGCGAACGGTTTCGATGTCTCTGTTTGTTCGTGGCTGAGACCGATGCATCTTCAGGTCATGACAGGTGCATCGTTGTTTGCTGTTCCTACTGATGCATGCTAATAGCACTGCAGCCGTCTTAATGTTTCTTGACATGTTGCGCCAGATTTCTCGGGCAACTACGTTGATTAGCACTTCTTCTGTCTTAACAGCTCGTTCTATAATATCGTGTTAGAGTCGTTGCGAAGATTTCGAACATGATCTACTGAAGGTAGTGTGATGGTGACGAAGTGTTGAAGATAGACGTTAGTCGCGTCTCTTAAATCGAAATAAAATTCTATTTTCCTATTGTCAATGTTTCAATATTATAGTATATTATAGTATATATTATATTATATTATAGTATATTATAGTAAACGTTTGCACGCAATAAATATAAATTATCTGTCTCGTCTAGGAATTATATTAACGATAGACAAATGCTAGTCAATGTAATTGTGAAGAACATCGAACGAGACAATTTTTGTTCCTTGTATGTTTTCCAAATTATAACAGAAAAATCAAATTTTGTTTTGACTTAGAAAATGATTTATATAAGTATTGAAAAAATTGAAGAGTATCGAAGAATTATTTACAAATTACTAAAATCATTGAGCGAGTAAATGGCCCGTGTTTCATGCAAGAAGTTTTGATTTCGCATAAAAATCCACGGTCTGTAAATAACATTCGTATTTCGTAGTTTGCGTATGAAATTTTCATGAGTCCGATTGCACGCTATACTGCAAGGGTTCAATTATTTTACGAGGAAAATGAAGAAAGTGAGAGATCTCTGGACAAACAGGCACAAACCACAATTGAAGGCTAACATTGTGAAGGATTGAGAACTTCAGATTTTTAGACAAGGTTGAGATACTAAATCCAGTAATGTCAGCATCAATAAATAATTGCGCCACCCTGGTACAGCACAGACAACTACTTTGAAGTACTTAACTACACAAATTAGAAGTGCGTGAAACATTAGCCGAGGTTTACAAGGTGGTTTCAACTTCAGTAAATTGAATCTGATTGACCGATGTTCTCTTCCGTTGTGGTCCTACATAGAGCTCATTATATCAAGACAATAGGTTTAAAGGCAGCTTTGACATTCTGCCTTTTATTAGCAGGCTTTTTATTAACGTATTATTAACAGGTCGCTCATATTTATGCAAAATAAAACTTTCGTGCACTGATTACAAGAAACAGGAACTACGTACACATTTATTTCTTCCTTCGGTAATTTTAGTAGAAATCGGACAACCAATTTGTAACAACTGTAACACTGAGCTTTCAGTTAAGCACATCCTAATAGAATGTCTAGTATACAACAATATCAGCAAAAAAGTTAAAATGCCCAATACCATCAAAGAATGTTTGGACAACTACAAACAAACAGTAAAAGTTATGTTATATTTAGAAGAAACCAAATTGTTTAGCGAAATTATATAGTAACTTAAGAAGCCTAGATTAAGAAAATAACGTAAAAATGTTTATATAAACTATTGTATATTACACTACATGTAACCCTACAAATGTTATTCCACAAGTGGTAAATATTATTCCTACATTGAGAAATAATATTTATAATGTATTTCTATGTGAAAATTAATATCATATTCATTTTGAAAACAATATATTTCAGTGAGAATCTGACAGGCTCTCATTTTTTAATAAATAGCAGCTTTGTTTTTTAATATTTCTAATAAATAACAATTTTATTTCTTAATATTTTTAATAAATAACAGTTCCATTTCTCTTATTTCTTCTTCCCCCCTGTTTGGATTTTCTAATTATCAGGTTTTACAAAATTTTTGTAATTTCTTTTCGAAACTTTACCAAACTACATCAAACAGGTTTTGTATACTTCGTTCAGGTATATACGGCTCTTCAAGTCGGCGCTAAAAGGTTAAAAAGGCTAAAGATAATGACAAAAATTATAAAATTCTTTCGACATTGTCACTGTTACAAATGCATAAAATCCGAGGTCTACCACGTGTAACGAAAGTTAGTCGTCGAATAAGGTGAACTGAAGTTTCACCTTGGCTTTTGTATTCGGTTCTGTGAACTTTCGGGTCGAAACTGGAGCCCGGCAATTTGGTAGTCTCGTTCTAGGGCGCGCAACTGAGAGGATTTCGCGAACGTTCCAGGAGCTAGGGACTGAATATTTGCAGGAACGTCTTCAATGAGCAGGCGTGGTCCATAAAAGTAATTCCGAAAGAAATGCGAGACGTTGGTGCGGAATGAGAGAGCGGTGCGCAGGATGTTTGCAGAACCCGCGGAACCCTTCGGAACGTGTTATTTGCGAATACCTACGGGAGACGGTCTCGCTCGTTCTCGTGAGAAGTCGGGGTTACGGTGGTCCGCAACTATTTCCACCGGAGGGGTAACAAGATCCCGAAGAGGGCCTCGATAAACCGATAAGTCCGCTTGACTCGTTCTCCCTTCTCGTGGCGAATCGCGGCTCCTCGAACGGTCTGTTTGTTTTAGCACAGCGGGCAATTAAACGATCACGGCTCGAGTTCACGGAAGCATTAGTTCCGCCGGAAGGTACAGCTATTCCGCGGGCTATCGGTCATTTGTTTGCGCTCGCCGGTTTTGCTTTACGATGCTTTCGTTCGGCTCGATTCGCTTATTGCCACGGATCACTGATTCGTTTCATTTGTCGAGTTCACAAACATCAGGATCCGATCGTTTCAAATCAAACACGCTCCGGTTCGGTTTTCTATATGTACTTGGTTTCTATAGGTCCATCCAGAGATTGTTCATCTCGTTTCGAATCTACGATACAGTGTTGGTGTGCATAGTTACAGACTTTTCCATTGTTACTGATATCATATACAAAATAACGTATTTGTATAGTTCCATTTTTTATCGTTTCATATATCATTAAAAATATTAGGGGGGCCGGAAAGTTATGTCGTTTGTGTTTACATTAAATTCAAACAGATAAAGTTTTAACTAGTTTTTATTTTCAATCACACACACACACACACAATGATGTAATCACCCTCATTATCAACAACCTTTTTTCATTTAGTATGCAAATATTTTTAGTGTGCAAAAATAAGTATGCAAAAAAAAGGAATACTGATATGCGCAGAAACGACATTATTTTCCGGTCCCCCTAATATAAAGATTACTTAGTACCTATATTTGTTTTACAAATGTCTGAAAGGGTGATTTCAACCCTGAAATGGTTCTCGGTTTCCTCAGACTATGAAGTATTATATCTTGATCTTTCTAATAATATTATGAATTTGTTGAAATATTTTTACGTTAACTTAACTTGATTTAACGTGTTTATCTTCATGCGCTTTTGTACATTTTTAATATGCATATCTTGAAGCAATGAAAAATCAGTTTTCATATTCTAGACTCTGACTGATTCTTATGTGTATACCTACAAATAAATATAACAATAAATTTTTAGAAGCAAAATTAATTCACTAAACTTGGAACATTTTCAAGTCCATTCATATTCAAAATACTTTATGTTTGAGCAGTTCTCATAGTGTACTTGTCATCGAACTTACTTGTAAATTTTATTACAAGTAATAAATATTCTTAGATTGTATTGTTGCCGGAAGTACCAAATTATATAAACTGTTTCTCAATAAACTCATATGATCTGCTCATATGCTGAATTGATGAACTCCACAAAACAAAGAGAAGTGATAGAATAGTATACGTGGCTTTTTCAAATTTCCTTTAAAATATAAAATTAAATAATCATTACAGTATTTATATCGTATCATAACATACACGTATATAATAATAAATTGCGTATACTTCCACGATTAAGAAATGTTTATTTCTCCATGATGTCAAGCTCAACGTTAAGGAAATATATTTTAGATACGAAAAACCTAAGAGCCAATTAAATGCTTTGACGCTCATTAAAAAAATTAAACAGTGAAACTATTCGATTTGACTTACGAATGTCATACATAATTCCACCGTGCTCCATTTTAGCATTTGCAACTACGATAGAGCCTCGATTATCCGAACTTCTGATATCTGAAATTCGCTATTGTAAATTTCACGTGTGAATAGTTCGATCTGAAACGATTCATACGTATCACTTTTTCTTGCATAAATCGATAAAAATTCAGTCTAGCATTATCTCCAAGTAATTATTCTATTAGCCGAAGGTTCGTGTTGTCTCGAGAACAGTTCGTTTAGCCGATGCGCCAACTGTATTTCTTTTCGCATTATGGAAAAGCGACTCGGTCCTCGCAGCTGCGTATGCAAATGCCAATCTCTAGGAAGTTCGTTTATTACTAGCCGTTGTTTGGTGGCTGGGAACACGGTGGTAGTGTCCGACATACTATCAGCCAGAACGTATACGGTACACGTTGCTGTCCCGGTCAGAGAGGCGTCTTCCCCTCGTTAGTGGCCGTAGGAGACGTCTTCCGTCGCCTTCGACGACGCGGCACATAATGAAGCCCCTGCAAACGGAACCGTTGTGCTCTCGCACCGACGTGCTGATTGCCAGTGCGAATATTGTCGTACAGTAATGGGTTTGTTCGAAGAAACCCGTCGACAGTACAATCGGCGGAGTGCCGGCCGTCGAAAAAATGATTATTTAGCGCCAATTAGAAACGGCCGCCTAACGATTCGAACCGCGTCCGCGTGCAATCCTCCCTCCTTTGTTTTTTTTCATTGTACCAGCGAACACGGTGTTTCCGATGCGAGGCCTCGTCTTCCTGATCGTACAACCGTCCGCGTCGCGTCGATTCAATGGAGTTGAATAACCGATTCCGTCCGGTTCACTAAAACGTGACTCTCTTCATACTTATCTCGCCAGCGGTATTAACACGCGACGCAGCCGTTTCGCATACTAAAAACCTGGTCGATTCACTCATCCAGTCTGACCTACGCTCCGTTCTGAATTTAACTAGGGCTGGCACCTTTGCTCGGCTGTACGAGGCGTCCGGGGATCCCACGAGACATCCGAGCGGAGCAAAGATACTCGGGTATTTTACACGAGTTGGCCGTGGATTTTTTGCATTTATAGCAGGAATTAGTAGCAGAAATGCAGGACTGCGAGGCTATTGTGAGAAATTATGAATATTGTTGCGCTGTGTGATGGCTATTTATCATCATCCAGAGATTGTTCATCTCGTTTCGAATCTACGATACAGTGTGGTGTGCATAGTTACAGACTTTTCCATTGTTACTAATATCATATACAAAATAACGTATTTGTATAGCTCCATTTTCTATCATTTCAAATATCATTAAAAATATTAGGGGGGCCGGAAAGTTATGTCGTTTGTGTTTACATTAAATTCAAACAGATAAAGTTTTAACTAGTTTTTATTTTCAATCACACACAATGATGTAATCACCCTCATTATCAACAACCTTTTTTCATTTAGTATGCAAATTTTTAGTATGCAAAAATAAGTATGGAAAAAAAGGAATACTGACATGCGCAGAAACGACATTATTTTCCGGTCCCCCTAATATAAAGATTACTTAGTACCTATATTTATTTTACAAATGTCTGAAAGGGTGATTTCAACCCTGGAATGGTTCTCGGTTTCCTCAGACTATGAAGTATTATATCTTGATCTTTCTAATAATATTATGAATTTGTTGAAATATTTTTACGTTAACTTAACTTGATTTAACTTGTTTATCTTCGTGCGCTTTTGTACATTTTTAATATGAATATCTTGAAGCAATGAAGAATCAATTTTCATATTCTAGATTCTGACCGATTCTTATGTGTATACCTACAAATAAATATAACAATACATTTTTAGAAGCAAAATTAATTCATCGATGGCTATTTAAAATTACTAAACAGTGAGCTGTTTTCGTGTATGCTCGTCGCAACAGAAAACGTTGCCATTTCTTCGCGACGAGTGTACTCGTCGAAAACAGCTGACTGGTTAAGAAGGATGTGTACTTCCGATATTCTTTATTAAATTTTATATTTTATCGAAGTGTTGTATTTGAAGAACGGTCGTTGTCGGCTTTCGCTCGAGAAAATGTTGTTTTCTTAATACTTTTAATAAAAGAAATAGCTCTATTTCTTAATTTACGTTCGTTTCTGAATTTTTCCAATCACAGCTAGACTGCGGATTTGATGCATTTGCGACAGAAATGAACAGGCGAAATGCAAAACCGTGAAGAAATTGTGAAAATTGAAATGTAACGTTATTCTGTATTCAATTTATTAAAATAGAAATGGAAATACTTCTGTTTTTCTTACGACTGCCTTAGATCAGATTTTTATTTTGCACAAAGATCCGCAATCTGCTGATAAGTCACGCCTGTAGATTGCACCAAGCCAGCCGAAAAAAGGCCGGCAAAACTCTTAGCCGGTCGGACATTAGAAATTAATTCCAGGTAATTGAAACGTCCAGTTAACCGCTTATTCCCGTCGACCGAAGTCCCGTTGCCTAGCGTCCGCGGCTAGGCTCGGCCTATCCCCGGTACATGATTTCTCGGCGCAGAAGAAAGCACCAACCGGTGCCCCGAGATAAATTTCTTCCCCGTATCCTTGTAGTCACACCCGCTTTCTCTGTTATCCGCGCGGCTCCGCTCGGGGCCGCTCGCTACCGAAGCCGAGCCGGGCCGCCGCGCGTTTTATAAATCTGCACGCCCTACATCTTGAAACGTCCGTTACACGTCTGCCGTACACGTGGTCGGCGTGTATTTACAAGCTTTTTACGCTAGCCGCATACCGTCGTTGCACGCGGACACGGACGTATGGTTTTCGAGTGCATCGAAGTCACACGCGCGCGCGCCACCGTTGATCCTGGAGCCGGGGCGCGGGCGTGCGGAGCGGTAACGATCGGCTCTTAATTACGATCGGTGCGATCGCGCGTGTGCAGCCGAGCCGAACGTGAAAAATGACCGGTGGCCTCTCCTTTCTGGCGAGCCACGCGAATTTTATTCCTGCCGTCGTCGTCCGCATACACTGACGCTATTAACGACTCGCGATCCCGACTTATCGGCTCCACTTAGAATCCGAGTCTTAGATGCCTGAGATTAGTATTAGATTAACAGGACCGATCCGCGTCACCGATTATCGGGTCGGCTCGATAAACGGTTTCTGCCGCGCGAAATATTCACCCGGCGAAATGCACGACCGAAATGCACCGCGACAAAGTTATGAGACCCTCGCGAACATTGCGAGAAATTTTAGGCGACTTAGAAATTTATTTTTCTTTCACTGGTAGTATTATTGTTTACTCTTTAACCCTTTCGCTCCGAACGACGGATATATCCGTCATCCATATGAACACTCGCGGAGCCGAACGCCGGATATATCCGACATCCACATGATCGCCCTCTGGGGACGAACGCCGGATATATCCGACATGCTGGTATTGCGTGAATCTTTTGACGAAACAAACAAACGACAGTCCGAAATAAACGACACACCATTCAAGTTATATTTGTTCTACCTGCATTTCCCATTATTATTGTGTTACATGTCATAAAGGGATAGAAAATCGAAAGTACTAACTTTAGGACTAATTATTATGTATTATGTTTTGTATTATGAATATTATGTTTTATTTTATTACTGTATATTATATATTATTTCTTCACTTTTTCCATTGTTAATGAAACTTTTTTTTACCTATTAAATAACTTTATACCTTATGCAGAAATTATAACTATATTGTTTTAAAGAAAAATCCCTTTTCTTCCCAAATACACTATCCACGCGCAATGTGCACAATTTCGGCGGGTGGTTCCGTTCAGGAGGGGCGCTACGGCGGACTGAACCGCCGTAGCGAAAGGGTTAATAGAAGCATGTCGCTCAGTTGTATGAAAGTCGGCGGTCTCGAAAACCGAGGCAACAAAATTTAAACACGTTACTCGATCCGCGACGAAACTATAAGACAGTCGTAAACACTACGAAAAGAGATATTTGTTTCCGATCGTTATTATGCGTGCGGTATTTATAATTCTATTGTATGTGCAATAGTTCAGGATTATTGAAAATGACTTTCCGAATGCACGGATAGAAACTACATGCAACGGAGATCAACGTAATTAACAATTTCAAGAAGGTACGGAAAATTGCCCATATTTTAGGGAGAAGTCGTTACGTAGTTCATAACTGTTCAAAAAATAGAGAAAAATATGTTAAAAAGAACCCCGACGGTCGTCCAAAATCAAGAACTGTGCGAGAAAAGTGACAAATTTTAAGGCATGCTTCGAATTCTGCAGGGCATCGGATACATTCGCATAAAAAGTGGAAAAAAATAACCTTATCCGTCAAAAAGCGTTTTAATTTAGATGGACCTGATGGCCTAATTATTATTTTCATGATCTGAGGAAAGAAGAAATCGTGTAGCAAAGGCGGCAAAATGTGATATATATGTATACTATAGGATACTATGGAAATACGAATATATTGAATTTGTTTCTGCAAAAATTAATAGAACGTACCTGGATATCGTCAATAAGCAACTATCTAAATATGCACAAATATAGCTAAGCAGAAGTATATCTCTCAACGTGATAACGCAGCTGTGCATACTGCAAGAGTAACACGAGCTTATTTCGAAGATAAAAATGTAGATATTTTACCGTGGCCGGCAAGATCGCAGGATTTGAATATTATTGAAAACTGTTCAGGAATGCCAGTTGAGGAAATATACTCAAGAAGAAAGCAGTTTAACATCATGGAGGAATTAAAAAGGTGTATTGAGGATACGTGGAAGAATTTGAAACAAAACGTAACCAAAAGACTGTATAAATCATTACCACAAAAAATGTTGGAAGTAGTAAAAAGGAAGGGTAGAAATATACATTATTACAAAGTACAAAAAGAATTCTATTGAGTTTTTACGGAAAACTCAACTTGTCTTATAGTTTTGTCGAACTTGTTTTTCTTATCAACTGCTACCATTACTGTAAAACAGCACGAATACTGATAATTTTTTTATATGTTACTACAGAAGGGAATCTCTATACAGAGTGTCCCGAAAATGTCTCGCAATCCGGAAATGAGAGGTTCCTGAGGTCATTTGAAGCAACTTTTTCCTTTGCGAAAATTTTCTCCGAGGCTTCGTTTACGAGTTATTGACAAAAAACACTGACCAATAAGAGGCGAGCTCGGCTGGCGCGCGGCGGCCCAGCCAACGAGTGCATGGAGCCCAGTTCCGCTCATTGGCTTGGCCGTCTCGCGCCAAATGATCTCGCCTCTGATTGGTCACTGTTTTTCGTTAATAACTCGTAAACGAAGCCGCGGATTGCATTTTCGCTAAGGAAAAAGTTGCTTCAAATGACCTCAGGAATCCCCTACTTTCGGATTGCGAAACATTTTTGGGACACCCTGTATATATGTTCATATACAAAAACTTTGTACACGTCGGTGGTTTGAAAAAAACACTAGATATTCAGGAGTGTCTTATAAGTTTTGTTGCGGTGTGTATTTTAGTAGTAGTAAAACACTGCTGTATACAGGGTGAGTCGCGAAAAACAGGATACTTGAATATCTGTTATTTTTAGTGATATTGGAAAGCTTATTAACAAAAGTTGTTCAGATCAGGCATATCTATAATATGGCGGTAATAATTCTTTCGCAGCTAAAACATTTTCGATGATTACAAGCTCGCCTTCACTTTAAAAAAAAATAGAATCATATATCTTGTCATAGATTAGTTGATGCAGCTCGACATTTTCAATAACAAAAGTATTGAACCAAGTATATCAAAAAATTATCAGTTTATCAGATATTTATGTTGTACACGTGTTAATGTCATCTTCCGATGGAAGTACATTTACGAATTGTGAAAATCTTAATGTACGTAATATGCACTTTTTGGTACAGCAAATTCACATTAAAAATCCACAAAATGAAAATATCTATTAAACTAATTGTAACAAAAGCGATACTTATCAGTCGTACGCATTAGACATTGATGAATCAAGTTGTACAACAATCTTCGATTTACAAGGTCATTTCTTTCTTTATTTTTCAATCCCGCTATACATTGCGAACGCGAAACCCGCAGAAGTCTGTTGCGGTTCCGATGGAAGTACATTTACGAATTGTGAACACCTTAATGTACGTAATATGCACTTTTTGGTACAGCAAAATTCACATTAAAAATCCACAAAATGAAAATATCTATTAAACTAACTGTAACAAAAGCGATACTTATAAGTCGTACGCATCAGACATTGATGAATCAAGTTGTACAACAATCTTCGGTTTACAAGGTCATTTCTTTCTTTATTTTTCAATCCCGCTATACATCGTGAACGCGAAACCCGCAGAACTCAGTTGCGGTTCTTTGAAAATCGGTTTGCATCGCGCGACATTGCGAGACATTCTTCGCCGAGCGATTGCTCGCAAAAAAAAATCAATCAAGGAAACTGCAAATCGCTCGCTAGTAATGCGGTGCACCTTGAAGTAATGGGAAAGTGAAGTGGAGTATCCTTCCAGCCGAGTCGCATGTAAATCAGGTCCGGCAAACTTAACATTTATTGTATCTCTGCGAACGATTAATGAAAGCGGCCGGCATCGTGCAGTAATTGAAATGGCTCCAATCTAACGATTGCAACGATGACCAGATAACGATGCAACTATTTTGTCCTCGAAGATAGAGATCGAGAGAAAGCGGACACGTTTTAACGACCGGCGAAGCCTGGGTCCGGTTCAGCCTCTTTTCGACTTTCTTTCTAAATATGCTTCGGAATGCGCTTCTTCGGAACGCATCTCTTATCGGGAGATCATCGGCTCCGATAAATCATCGCGAGACGGCAATTTACGATTCTGACTTCGGATCGGCCCTCGAGCACTTTAGATTCTATTCGACTTGTTCGCAAAAAAGGAACACAAATCATTCGAATTATGTAGTCGCTTATTATAAAGCCGTCACTGTCGTTCCTCGCCGGGTCTGTACTTAGTCCTGCGTGTCCTCGTCCAAAAATGTTCCCTTTCACCCTCCGAGATTTTTGTTGGCCCTGTTTACGCGAGCCCTGAAATTTTTGCCGGCCCAGGGCACCGCGCGCGAAACGCCTAATGAATAAGGCGTTCCTGTTTCCAGGACGCAATTAGTTCGGGAACGGGTTCCGAAGATCGGCAAACGACATCCGAGGGAATCGGATGCTTGTTGACGCTCGACGGGTAATAATTACCGACGGTCGATAAAGAACGCCGATTTTCTCGACGAGTATTACTCTTTATCGTGCAAACCCGGTTCTCAGGATTTCGCTAATCACCACGTGCTTCGCGTTGATGCTCCAGTTAGGTAGCCCGAAAGTCCTTGCGACCAGCAGCCACCTGCGATGTAATTGCAGCCTTCCGTGGCTCCTTTCTCTCGCTCCCTCCCGGTCCCTTTTTCTCCGTCGGTAATATCCTGACACTGGTGCCAGGAGGAGGGTGTCCTTCGTCCAGGTGCGCCTGTAGATCCGATAGGGTCCGTAAGGTACGGCCATTCCCTATCTACAAAATCATCTAAACATTATACAAGACTGGACCTCCAAATGGAAAATTAAAATCAATGAAGCCAAATCCAGTCGTATAACCTTCACTCTCAAAAAGGGTCTTTGCCCCCCCATATTATTCAACAAAATTCCTATTCCCGAAGCTACAACGGTGCGATACTTGGGCCTTCACCTAGACAACAAATTAACCTGGAAAAAGCACATTACAAATATAAGAAAACAAGTAAACCTCAAACTCAAAAACATGCACTGGCTTCTTGGATACAAATCAAAACTTCCACTAGAAAACAAAATTTTACTCTACAAAGCTATTATCATACCGATATGGACCTACGGACTAGAACTCTGGGGAAGTGCCAGCAAAACCAACATAGCCATCATCCAAAGAACACAATCCAAGGCACTTCGCACAATTATTAACGCCCCTTGGTACGTTACCAATGAAACAATTCATAATGATCTCGGTATTCCCTTCGTCATTGACGCCATCCATGAAAGAAGTAGAAAGCACTTCACTAAATTAAGCGAACACACAAATCCACTAATTATGTCACTCATACAACAACAATACAGCAGGAGACTAAAAAGAAGATGGCCAATCGACCTTAAATGAGGTTCAGGAGGACTTTTCATTGGGAAAGCCCTCATCATGCTATTAACGGACTACACACCAAGTCTCCAGCGATCACATCGGCCCATAGAATTTGTATTCTGATTGCTGATTTCTAATAATAATAAAAAAAGAAAAAAAAAAAAGGTACGGCCATTCATAGTGGTAAACGTTTCGACGAGGACCCCCGGACCAGGATTACCCGGTTTTCTTCAATGCTGGATAAAAGAACAAGATGCTCGATAAATTCTCTCCAACTCGACTTCTAAACAATAGTTGACAATTTTGGAAGAGGAGATACCATTATTCGAGCCGCGCCACTCGTTTTTATGGTTGTAGACAATCGGCGTTTATGAAAATGAGCCGCCTGGCTCGAATAATCGTACCTCCGCTTCCCAAATTGTCCATTCCTGTTTAGAAGTTGAGGGACAATTAGAGAGGATTTACTGTATTTCGTAGTTGTTTATATTGTTACGGCGACTTGTCCAAATCAAGTCGCTGTAATGTGAAACTGCCCTGTTGTGAACAACTCCTTAAAGAATAATAGAAGATAGGGGTTACCACGGAAGTGTGTTACCAAAGGACAGTCGAAGAGTCGAGATCGGACCGTCGAACGAGCAACATTTCAAATTGAAAGATCTAATATTCTCTCATTCCCATTTTTATGATATCCGTAAATGTTATATTATAAAATTATTATTATTATCATTATTATTAATTATCATTATTTTTATTATCCGTGAATGTTAGCAACTGGACAAATTGAATGTAGCGGTCAAGAAAAAGCGACCAAAATCCCTTCTTCCTTCACCTTTCCCGCCAAATTCCTGTTACCCATAGATTTATTTGTCAAGGCAGCACGTGCCCATGCGTAAAACGAGCCCATAAAAAATACTCGTTTAGTCGCACTCGCAACTTCCGCGAGCCGAACAAATTCGTGTAAACGAACTTTCGGCAAGGGTCGAAACTCAACTATATTGTAGGATTCGATACGGTCATGGAACTGTCTGAATTACTTCTTCGAAGAGGAAATACTTTTTAGAATTTACTCGACGACTTTTTCTCGTGCAGCACGTATAACGATACATAGAAAATTAATAACCAAATTTATGTCTCTCGTATTTCAATGTTTTATTATCACGATTCATCGTTCTATTCCTTTGTTGTCGTTTTAAAAATGTAACGAATTTATTTATCGTCATTATCGCTTTCATACAAACCATTCAAGGTATTGGGTTGGCAACTAAGTAATTGCCGATTTCAGTTATAGATGTCTTTCACTCTCATTTTTATGATATCCGTAAATGTTATATTATACAATTATTATTATTATTATTATTATTATTATTATTATTATGTTATTTTTTATTATCCGTGAATGTTAACAACTGGACAAATTGAATACAGCGGTCAAGGAAAAGCGACCAGAATTGGTCAATCGTAAAGGTGTCATTTTCCAGCAGGACAATGCTAGGCCGCACACGTCTTTGTCCACTCGGCAAAAATTGATGGATATTGGTTGGGAATTGATGTTACACCCACCATATAGCCCTGATCTCGCGTCATCGGATTACCACTTATTTCGATCCCTGGACAACTCCCTTCGTGGTAAAACTTTTAATGACGATGACGCTGTAAAATCTCACTTAACTCAGTTTTTGGCCGAAAAGGATCAGACTTTCTACGAGCGTGGAATTTTCAAGTTGTCAGAGAGACGGCAAAAGGTCATCGAACAAAATGGAAAATACATTACAGATTAAACTTCGTTCCAAGTAAAAAAAATTTTTATTTCATTGAACAAATCGGCAATTACTTAGTTGCCAACCCAATACATCAAGTGCTCGAGTCAGTTTTTAAGGTGTCCCATACGTTTAAATTTCCCGTGGCTCCTGCATCGATATAAATTTCATCGTGCACTACCTACTGCACCATGATCGGCCATCATCGAACCACCATCTTTATGGATCCACGCGCATTGCGCTAGTGTTCTCCTTCTTGCATGGCACATCAGCATCGTGGCGCACGGTGGTGTTTAACAGCGAAGGAACGCAGATTATACGGCACTAACGCCTCCAGCTACGGTCTGCATGTTAAGCGTCCTTCTCCCTCACCTCCGTGATTAGGGCCGATCCTCCCTCCCTTCCCCACGGACTGCTGCCACCGCCTCGTTCTTTTCGATCCTGCGAGCCCACAATCCCGATCCTGTTGTTTTTGCCTATTCAAAAGCCTGTCCCTCGATTCCTTTCACTAGCCAGCCAATTATTTTCTGACGACAGTTTCTTCCTCCAACCGTCGAACCTGCTCTTTCGATCGATAAAACGGTAAATAGGTGATAAACTTTCATAGACACGCGCGATTAAGCGCAATAATTGTTTCACTTCGTAGATTGAATTTCAGTTTCCTGTTCTGCGAGCAAGTTATTCCCATTGGGTTGACGCGCATCAACGCTGTATGAAGGTTTCTGGCTTTGATTGACATTAGAACTTCCATAAAATTTCACATTAAAGCTACTGTAAAATTTCACGTTAGAACTACCATAAAATTTCGCGTTTATTAAACCGCAAGGATTCGCGTTTATGCGTCTTAAATCGTTGAGATTATAATTTATATCGTAAGAAATGATCGAATATTTTGAGCATACACTAATAAATATTAACGAATCGTTCAAACAAAATTCAGACTTCTCATTTTTATAATATTAGCCATTTTTAGAGCTCAGTTGCTTAATGTTGAACAACACTTTATTGTTCAATAAAAAATACACTCGATTTTGTTTCTACACGAGATGCTTTTAGACGGTTTTGATTTAACACGGTCTACAAAAAGAAAATATGTTCAATTTCCTTTTCATTCGATTTAGCACGGTTAAAAAGGTTACTTGATTTATATTAGGTCTACCGGAAAGTTCTGTCTGATAATGTCATTGCAAATTTCAATAGATATTCACATATTCATTTGAGACATATATTTTTGAAAAATGTTGCTCACAAATTGCCACCACGCTGGCAAGTGGTCATGAGTAACGACGGAAATTATATTGTACAATAAATATTACTAAATTTATGAAAAATCTATTATTTCCTTTCGTTTCCTAAACGGACAGAACTTTCCGGTAGACCTAATATACAGGGTTCCCCGGAAAGAATCGTCCGATTTCAAAAATTTATATTTTAAAAAATTACACACAGAAAATTATAATTCAAACACGAATATAACGGGAAAATGTGCGGGTTTTACTTTTTATTAAAAATAAATAATAACCCCATGCGACTTCTTCCTTTGGGGATTTGTGAAGGATCTTGTCTTTGTACCACCTTTACCTACAAGTGTAAATGAACTGAAAAAACGCATTTGCGATGCTGTACAAACAATTACCAGAGATACATTACACCGCGTTTGGCAAGAACTTTCATATCGCAATGATATCATACGTGTAACGAAAGGAAGTCATATTGAACACTTGTAAACAAAAACTCACACATTTTCCCGTTACATTCGTGTTTGAATTATAATTTTCTGTGTGTAATTTTTTAAAATATAAATTTTTGAAATCGGATGATTCTTTCCGGAGAACCCTGTATTAAGGACAATTGGGTTGTGAAGATGCGGATGCAAATTCTCTATTTTTATATGCGTGTACGCGATGTCATTTTGTTGCACGGTTTTTTCTGGAACGTATCTACCGTGTAAAAACAGAAATTAGTGCAGTGTTGAACATCGATAAATGATGATACTGGTAGATATGTTTTTCAAATAATGTTTTTCAAATTCTGCGATACGTTCAATTCTCCATTCACATGTTGTAACGTTTTAACCCGAGAAAGATAACCTACGTCGCAGAGGCGCCTGCGAAATAAACAACTGACTGCACCGTGGATGACGCAAAGACTGGAAGCACCCACTTTGCCAAGGCATGTGCGAAGCAACATTGAAAATATTCTTCCAAAATCTGCTGTACAGGCTTCCACAGATGATGAAGAAGAACCCTCAGCCAAAAAAAGGCGTTATTGCAGTCTTTGCACGTCTAAAAAGAAAAGAATGTCAAAGATGACCTGTGCCAAATGCAAAAAGACAGTTTGTGGTGAACACAAGAAAGACGTTTGTCATGACTGTCTCTAAAGAAATTTTTTATAATATTATAGTTTTTTTTACACTGATTATATTATAGTCTACTAGTTTGTAAGGATAAAACACTATTTTTTGTGATATTTTACGGGATTTGTTCCCATAAACCGAAGACTGTTGATTTTTGTTAATTTTTCATAGAGGTCTAGTGATTTAAGTTTAAAATTACTTAAAATATACAAAAATATAATATAAATGCATTTTATTTTTACAATAATGCCAAACCTTTAAAATGACTAGATTAACTTAAATAAATATCCATTGTTAGTATAAAATTGACGCCTTAGAAAAGCATGCGCCTCTGAAGCGTATGGTTATCTTTTACGTACGTTGTCATATGGTTATCTTTCTAGGGTTAATGAAACGTCGCGGCATGCTTCGCGGGCCAATACATTTTCCAAATCAAATAGAACGTGTCGATTCATAGATCAAACCTGTTATATCGCAGAGAACCAGTTTACATTCGAGATTAACGCAGCTGTTTCGCAGGAAATAATAAAACCGTTCCTGGAACATCGTATTTCTGACCCTGCTCTGTTATATTTGCGTTGGTCCCGTTAGAACGTAATACGCAGGAAATTTGCAATTGCGTTAGGGGATAAAAACTCGCCGCGAATTCCTCCCGTTTCCGACCCCCTACGTCGTATCGACGGTCCCACCCCTTCCAAGCCCGGCTCTCGTTCGTCCCTCTTTCTCCGCGTCTGGCCTTCATAAAACGATTAGTATGCCCGCCGGAGCCGGTTCGAGCGTTACTTTCTTCGACTCCGGAGGAGTATCGTAGACGAGAGTCCAAGCAGTCCATTTGTTATTCCGCCCCTGGCCGAGACCAGCTTTTCTCCAGCTGCATCGAGCTATATAGAACAGAGCCGGGGCTCGCCCTCGGACCGCGTTTTTCTGCTCGGCCGCAGTTTCAATTTCCTCGGCAAAAAAAGCTCGGTGTCTAGCCTCGTTCGTTCTGCTATTCATTTGCACTCGGAAGGTATAAATTAATGGACCGCTGGCCGACGGTCCAGGTTTTGTTGGTCATTGTTTCGCCGTGCGTTCATTAAATCATTGATAACCACCGGCGCGGCGTTACACCGTATCTACGTGGTAATTACACGGGGTTATCGTTTTCTCGGCCGCGGATACCGCGTGCGCCACCATGTACGGTCCGGTCGCAAATGAATTTCCTCCCCGCGAGCGGGTCGCGCGTTGGCAAATGAAACTAGTCGCGTCGGCTGCCATGCAAATAAAACTAGACGCCACCTCGGCCAAACAAATCGAACCAGATAATTCGTATCTACGATCGAATATTGTTTGCGCGATCACGCCCGTATGCGTATGCCGCGAATGCTTGCTTACCGGCAAGTCGACACCGACTTTCTGCGAACCCGCCTTATACGGAGAAGGAATCCGTGACAACATCGATGCAATGAGCAATTTTGTTGTCGTCCCCGTGTTTTACTAATTTTTGTCGATTGGTTTGATATCATTTGCGGCTCGTATCTATCGTGGTATTTCTTCATAACATTTCTCTCCAGTATTTTATTCGTGATACCTATTCTTTCGCAGTCTCTCTCTCTTGTCAATCGGTTATTTTATTCTTCTTAATTATTTGCGATTTTATTCATAAAATCATTCTTACATCATTCTTGATACGTCCCTTTACAAAGTTCTTGAGAATTTGCAGTTCGTCTTTACGTAGCAGTTGCTTTGCTCAAAAATTTATTTTCTCTGTTGTTATAGTATTATTATTATTTTATTTTTAATGCTCTGAAATGCAGTTCTTCTCTATTCGACTTACTTTAACGCTAAACCTACCACGGTCGAAATGACCGATTTTTTATTTGACGATACTACAAATTTTGGAGACTTCTTCGTGGAAAATGATTGAATAAATTATATTATTGAAACAAGTTTTATAATTAAAACAAATGAATTCTATCTTTTCACTCTTATGAGTCAATGCACGCTAATCATCGTTACAGGTCGGTTGGTTTAGTGTTAAAATTGTCTGTACGAAGTATTTATTAGATAATTACATTTTTAAGATCGTTGCAGTATGAATACATTAATCCTGATTAAGTACAACACTTTTATAAAATCGACGAGAATATCGACGTAAATATTTTTCTAAACCAGTTAGCTGTTTTTGACGAATAATCTCGTCATGAAGAAATTACAACATTTTGCATTGTGACGAGTATACTAATTGTTAAAGTTAAAGTTCAAGTTAAAGTCAATCTCTAAGGAAACCATTTCTATAATACTTGACCATGAGAATACATGTTATAAGACGAATCTCGCTCATAATCGATGCAAAATATTTTTGAATTAAATCTTTATTATACTAAAATTACAACAATAGTCCTTGTAATCCGTATAATGATTAGATTCCGGATTTTATGCATTTATGAGAAATCATCACTTGATGAAATGCAAAATGGCAAAAAACATTTAAACAATACGAAAATATTATTGTACTATTGTCAACTTATTAACGTGATTAAGAAAATAAATAGGTCCTGCATCTTGTAACTAATAAAGACAATTTTTATTTTGCATAAAGATCCACGGTCTAATAATGCTGTACCTAGGATAAGAATTATTATCGAATGAAATCATTTAATATAAAGGTAGAGTAAAATTACACGTGTTAAATATTTTTACAGATTATAGATTATTAAAGATTTCTGATTTTACAGAGTCATGTTTAATAAAAATCAAATTATCAGACTAACTTTTTGTGAAACGGTACCGGCGTGAGTCGCCGTCGCGTTTCCTTTCTTCGGCGAATACAAAAGCGCGTAGTACGCGTACCGGAGCATAGAACCTATGAACGCCGAACACATAAGCGTTCAGGAATGTGTCAGTGCATAGATAGTCCGAAAGGTATCGGCTAGAGTGTATCGGAAGCGACGGGGTTATGGCGTAGATCGCCGCGAAAGAATCAGGTTTTCGAGACTGTAGACGATTTGCTCGCCTCGGGCTCTGTCTCGCATACCTGAAGAAGAACCTGCGGCCCCGCCGTGTTATTAAAGAACCGGAGGGTCTCCTCTTCTTCTTCCTCCTGCTTCTCCTCTTCGCCTACCGTATCGTTCCCTCTCCGTGCCGCTTCGCGATCTCTCGGCCCTCCGCGTTCAACGGCCAGCACAGAATCCTATACGCGAATTTTACTTTATACCTTTTCGGACTTTAATTATTGCTTTCTGGCTCTTTCTCGTAACGATATCGATGACTGACCGACTTACGAAATGCTTAAACCGCCAATTCCACGCGGCAGACGCTTCGCGACGGAGTTGTGCTCGCTATTCGAGCATTGGAACTTGTATAGCATTGTTTTCAATTTTGATTATTTATTTAGCATTCTCCGATAGGCGTGGAAAGGAGTAGAAGACATAATTGTTTCTTACGAAATGCGCCTGCATCATGCTCGATTTAGAAACACTTCTCTCGTTTAACTCGTCAGCTATCGCAATCTCTTTGAGAAGCGTGCGAGTTACTGTAATTATGCTGTATGTGTTTGATTTTCTTCATATTTTGTTTAAATACGACACTTTTATGAAATATATGACATAATGTAATATAATATAATATGATATGATATATGATATACGATATACGATATACAATATATGATATGTGATATATGATATATGATATATGATATGTGATATATGATATATGATATATGATATACGATGTATGACATATGATATATGATATATGATATATGATACATGATATACATACAGGGTGTCCCAAAAATGTCTCGCAATCCGAAAGTGATGGGTTCCTCGGGTCATTTGAAGCAACTTTTTCTTTTACAAAAATTTTCTCCGAGGCACCATTAACGAGTTATTAACGAAAAACAGTGACCAATGAGAGGCGAGCTCAGCTGGCGCGAGGCGACCGAGCCAATGAGCGGAACTGGGATTCGTGCGCTGGACCGCCTCGCGTCAGCCGTACTCGATTCTTATTGGTCACTGTTTTTCGTTAATAACTCGTTAACGGTGCCTCGGAGAACATTTTTGCATAGAAAGAAGCTGCTTCAAATGATCCGAAGAACCCGCCGATGCATTCGCGACAGTAAACAGCATCTTTTAGGAAACATACAATACTTTCGATTGCTGTGTTGCTCACGCACACGATAAATCTTGACTAGACAGTTTTTCTTGCATTAGATGATTTATTTCAACTTTATTTTATGACCGCTGTTTTTGACAACAACATAAAATTAATCAAGACAATTAACGTGTTATCTGAATTGTTTCGGAAGAAACCATGTTTCTTAATAATAGCTCGAAATGCGATATTAAAACAACAATCGAAGCTTCGTTGAGTTCTCATTGCGAATTGCAATACTCTGCAGAATCCAGCACATAACAGTATTCTGCATTGTTGCACGAAATGCTATCTTTTATGTTTCTTTAGCTTCGACACCGATGCAATTCCGTCTTCTTTCTTCTGGGAAACAGCGTGCCACGCGATTTACCTCTTCTCTATTGTAATACCGCCAACAACTTCCTTTTAGAAGAATGGGACTGGCAACGATCGGTATCCGACACTATCCGATAATCAGCCGATTCGTGGCAAGACTGAAAAGCGTAAGCGTTCTCGACCGATCGATCTGCCATCTCGAATCAAGACGTTTTCCGTTTCTGCGGTCACGAGGCGATTCCGGGCCATTATCACGATTAAGCCCCCGTGGCCCCTCGAGCTGCCTCACCCTCTGCGCCTCTTCCACCCCCGGTATTCCATCTTCCATATGCCGTACTGCTGCCGATTATGGTAATGATACGTTTGCGCGTATCGCAAACTTGCCACAATGATACAGATCCGAGTACAGAATCCATAAAGCGTTCCGTCGTTACATTCTTTCATCGGGGTAAGTCCCTAAACCATAATCCCGTAAACCCCACACCATCACCCCGACATAATACCACGGGGAGGCTTGACGAGCCACCAGTTATGAAATATTAAAAATTGATCATTTGTAGAGAACAGTTTGTAGATCAGAATCGTGTTCAGTTTAGTAAAGAATACACGAGTCACATTTCAATTGATTTTTCTATTGTTCTCGTTTGATAACTAGATTGCGGATTTTATGCATTTATGGCAAAAATGAACACATTAAATGCAAAACATTTAAATGCAAAAACATTTAAAGAGTATAAGATTGTTGTATTCCTGTCGCCTCGTTGAAATTATTTAAAAAAGAAATAGATGCTTAGGCAATTTTTATTTTGCATAGAAAATTCGCAGTCTGTTGATAAACTATCATCGATATTTTTATAGTTACATATACATAGAATTATGTAATTATGTAGTTAGCTACCCTTTACTTTCCTTAACTACCCTAACTTACCCTACCCGGGAAGTAATTATTTATAGCTTCTTTAAGTAACTATGTAAGCTAGTGACACCAGTAGCGAACGTTTTAATTAAATATTATACAAATTAGTACAAATTAAGGTATGAAAAATACATTTCTCATTTAGTTCACCTATTTATTACATATACAATACGTATAAAGTTTATTTTGATTCGTTGCTTGAACTGTCAGAATTTCAATTAATTATAAACGATACAGTTAATGCGACTGTGGAGAAATTGTGTTGAATATGTTGTTCCAGTTATTGCACATTTGGCAATTGGACCAGAATATCGACGCATTAACTGAACCGTTTATAAACGATATTATATTATAAACGATACAGTTAATGCGACTGTGGAGAAATTGTGTTGAATATGTTGTTCCAGTTATTGCACATTTGTCAATTGGACCAGAATATCGACGCATTAACTGAACCGTTTATAAACGATATTATATTATAAACGATACAGTTAATGCGACTGTGGAGAAATTGTGTTGAATATGTTGTGCCAGTTATTGCACATTTGGCAATTGGACCAGAATATCAACGCATTAACTGAACCGTTTATAAACGATATTATATTATAAACGATACAGTTAATGCGACTGTGGAGAAATTGTGTTGAATATGTTGTTCTAGTTATTGCACATTTGGCAATTGAACCAGAATATCGACGCATTAACTGAACCGTTTATAAACGATATTATATTATAAACGATACAGTTAATGCGACTGTGGAGAAATTGTGTTGAATATGTTGTTCCAGTTATTGCACATTTGTCAATTGGACCAGAATATCGACGCATTAACTGAACCGTTTATAAACGATATTATATTATAAACGATACAGTTAATGCGACTGTGGAGAAATTGTGTTGAATATGTTGTGCCAGTTATTGCACATTTGGCAATTGGACCAGAATATCAACGCATTAACTGAACCGTTTATAATTAATTGAAATTCGGACAGCGGTAAACAACGGTAAGGATAAGGTCTAGCCGGAAGCGCAGGGAATTTACGAACTTCCCTGATCGAACTGCCTTGAAATCCATCGTTCATTATCGGTAATTGATTTTACGAGGCACTGTGTACGAAGGTATTTAGAAATTCAATCACGTATTCACTCGCACTCGTGAGCCTCGTTCGCGTCCACCGGAATCCCTTCGTAGGAAAGCTGGCCACCGAACAGCAATCCGTAGAATACGAGAGGAAATTTTCAAGGAAGGAAAGAAGGGAAGAAGGATCTTTAAAGGGCGCATCGTTTAGAATTTTTAATTACTATGCAAAATCAGCCGCGAAGGAGTTAGTATTACAATACAGCGTGATTGGTGGTTGGGTATATACTCATCACTATTCATAGGACGAGCACGTCCGGAGCTGCAGGTTCGTTAGAGCTATCCACCCTGTTCCGCATAATGACGTAATTAGCGCGAACCCTTAGTCCGAGGGCTACCTGTACCAACTCACCCTTCTCACGCTTTTGTAATGGCTCTTGCACGAAGTCACCTGAAAAACTAGCGTCACGTGCACCATTAATCCCCGCGGCGATTAGGGTATCTATCCAGAAGTATCTGCACTCAAACCTTTGTCCCTTATTATACGATAGAGCTACTATGCTAGTTAACATATTTAGCAAACTCCGATTATGCTGGAGCCTCGATTCTGCGGAATACATACACTGCCCAATCAGAGTTCTAGCCGCTGTATCTTTGCTTAACCATTCTACGGTGTTCGGAAAAATTTAACGGTGTTTGGGTCATATAGAACCGGCTAAAAATATGCGCCCATGTCTTTAAAAATTGCACTATGTTCCTAATCTTATTCTATCGAAAGATACAATGATTAATATGAAAATAGAAAAATCAGAATTTATTCGCAGTTTTCAATCCATTTGATTGGCAATTAAGAAAGTTGGTAATCACACACACACAAGAAAGTTAAATAAGCTTAATGCATGATCGTATAGACCTGCAACACCATAAAAGTGTTAAGGAAGATTCAATTCTATTTCCTTTTTCGTTCAATCTACTAATTAGATTAAGAAGTAATATGTCTTTATAATTAATTACGTTCGATTGGTAAATGAGAAGTTCATATTGTTTTTAGAATTATTCTGGGAATAGCTTTTGCTCGTCAAACAATAAGTTTTTGATAGCTTGTTTAATAAGGAATCGTTTGGTAATCTCATTTTAGACTTGTTCCGAAGACCACATGTTTTAAACAATTTTTGAAATCTCGCACCACTAACAAACCTTAATTTTCCTTGATATGATTTTGTAAATTTTGTAATGCACTTACATATTTTTATATATAAAACAGTATTTATTTATTGTTTTATCGTATCTCATTAAACGCAATTATTTTGCAGGAAAAAATACCGTTAATCAACAAATATAAGATAAAGCAAGTAAATATAGCATCAAAGGTTATCATTACCATTCTTATACTCAGACGTCTCTAATATTACTATTTAAAACTAGAACAATTGATTAGCTATATTACTATGAATAAAACTACGGCAATAAATAAAGAAAAATAAATAAACGAAACTACAAAAGTAAATAAAAATAAATGAATGAAACTACAAAAATAAATTAATGGAACTACAAATACAAATAAATAAAACTACAAAAATAAATAAAATTACTGCAAATAAAAATGTTCAATCCAGTAGTTATCTTAAAGATAAGCCGCAATCACTGTCACAAACATTTCATTTAAGAAGAACATTTTATTAGCAATCTACATCCACAAAAAGTAAAATTCGAGAAATAAAGAACAAACACATAGTAAGATAGTCGGCTTCAAATCGATATTTATTTACCCGAAGCTAATTAAACCACTTAGTTGAACTTAAACTCGTGTTCAACATCCTGTTACGAGCCAGCAATTTTTCCTAGAACAGTCGGATCATTGAGCAATTCCGTAAACGTAAACGAACTCGTAAGTACGTCGCATAGGCGACTCGGGTACCGAATGCCGTCGCGTCGGTTCCTTTCTCATTAAGTCGAACATTCGTGAGTGGCGCAGGCCGTTTAATCGCACGTAATCGCGCGGAGAAACGCTGTGCAGCGCGGTTTGATGTCACTTCGCGCATGGCTGGTTCACAAAACCGCGTTGCGGCCCGATATCTGGGCCCGGAGTCACGATTTTCTTAGCTGCGTGTTCTTATCGATAATCGAGCCACTGGGCGAGCCGGTGAAAGTTTGAGAAACCCGGCCGGACATTAGCTAGAACCGGCGGGCTGAGCGAAGCGGAGCCGAGCCGAGCCGGGCGTTGTTAAATCGAGGATATGTAGAGTGAACTTTCCGTCGAAATGGCACTCGCGGTTAATCCGCGCGCGATTAATGACTCACCGTGGTCGTTTCATTGAAAGAGAACGGCTTTTCCCTCGCGTTTCCGTTGCCTCGAGTTCGCTAAGCGATAGAGATTTCAGCGCGTTATCGAAGGATAACTGGTCGCCCGTTGCCAGCCCTGTCGTCGTGTTCGCCGCGATGTCTCCGTGTTTTCTGATAAACTGCGCGGTCGGTCAAAAGTGGATCTATAAATCCGCGTCGAACGGAGGAAACGCTCGAAATTTTATAATCCTGCTGCTATTCGCCGAGATTTATATCTGGTAATTACAAGCTGTGTGGAGTTTTACCAGTGAAAAGGCTCCGAAAATAACCGGTTCGAACCGTTTTAAAGAATCCTTCAACGAGAGCTACCGATAGCTTTTTTTAGAACACGTTTCAATCTTAAAAATGCGACAAATTTTTATTGTAAGTTTCGGTACGATCGTTTACTATTATGTTATGCATTTATCAGCCAAATGTCTGCACAAACTTCCTTTGCACTCGATCATCCTTTTCTCTAGATTTTTTATAACATCCTCGTAGAATCTTTCAGTTCATCGGTGATTCGTGGATTATTATTAGACTGCGGATTTTATGCATTTATGACGAACGCGTGCAGTTGCAATATAAAATTGTGAACACATAAGAAGAATTTAATGATACAGTTACATTATTTTCAGTTTATTCAATTGATTAAAAGAAACAATTTAATTTTATTTAATTTTATTTTATGTGTAAAATTTTTATTTTGCTAATTATTACTATTATGTCAGTAGACAATATATCGTAAAATTGAGATATATTTTCTTGTTAAGCGAAAGTATTCGATACAGTTGAAACATTAATAGCCTATTAAGTAAACATGAAAATGCACAATGCTCCAATCTTTAAACATTTATTTTTGACTTCGGTACTTTCCTCCGGTTCAAGATAATTTTATGAAAATAAGCGAAAAATACATAACGTTAAGTATTTATTGCATTTCAGAAAGTTATACACTGAATTAGAAACTTGTTAAATATTTATCTTATATTAATTTCTTCATAGAAATCTATAACTTAATCTTAGAGAAAACACTATTGTGTGTTCTATGTGTGTGTGTGTATTAAATAGTTAATTCATAATCGTATTGAAATACTTAATCCTATTCGTATTTCATTATTATCTTTACCAACAATTCGTAATAATATTCCTTATCTATTTTAATTCAAAATTGTATTAATTTTCCCTTAATATATCAGTCAATTTATAAACTTTTTCTCGTTACACTTTGCAAATTGTTCACTTTACATCTTAATTCAATCTAATAATTGTCATCAAAATGATTCTCATATTTTTTACAATCTTTTGACGCGTATTAAAAAAAATAGACGATTTACCTTCCAGATAAGCCTATCCACGTATAAATGTAACTCTTATCAGTCCAAGAATTGACTTGTGATAGAAATTCCTTTTTTAACGTCTAATCACTGGGATATCAGCCTTGCTGTGACAATGAAAAATATAGCAAGGCCATGTTTTTAGCCGCAAGATTGAAATTAAGACTATACTGCCGCATCGTCGAACAATTTGCTAGCGTATTTTCTCCTCTGCGAGCACCGTCACCAGAGACTTTCTCGAGGATCTAGTTTGTTTTTCATCGGCAACGATCTACAAGACTTAAATCAGGGTACGCTCGCGTATCTCCCCGTTTGGCAGCGCGTTTTCTCCGAGTGACCGCGGTTAATCTTTCGGATACAGTCTATCGAACGTGATCGCGGACGTTTTACAACCGCGAAAACGCGATCGACGTACACGGGCCGAGAGGTTCGGTCAATTAAACGGTGATCTATCTCCTGCGCGGGGAAAAACTTGGAATAGGAAGCGATCGCGATTCCCGTGCGAGCACACGCGCAAAAGTGGACCGTAGGTGTTTCCGACGTCCACCGGCCTTATAAGTATAATTTCCAGATAGCTCGTTTGGAAACCGACCATAAACAATCACCCGCCGTTTGTAGTTAAAGGGAGGAGCAGTAAAAAAAAGTACATGCTTGTGATTGACATGAATTTCGTGGTTTATTTTAGCAAATTATGAAGTACAAAAAACAACATTAAGAGAAAGGTTTTTACTTAACTTTCCGACAGTATCCTTTTTGCACAAATATTTTTTAAATTGTCTGTCGGCGTGTATGATTTCAGTCAAACAGGATTGGCTGCAACAAAAAATAAAAAGTGTTTGAAAGTACACAGGTATTTTTTAGGCATCTATTTGTGCGAAAATTATGAAAATAGCAGTTACTTGATTTTGATCTATCGAATGCATGCCAAAAATTTTAATGATTTCTGTTTATATTTTTCGAAATTGTTAACGATTAAAAAATATTCGGTCATCAATGCGAAATAATAATTGTTACACTAAAGATGCGAACCCATAGAAATCGGTTGATTAGATGCCGAGATATCTTGCGCGCCGTTTCTAAAAATCTAGTTTCGAGAAAAACGTGTTCAAAGTTTCGAAACGTCATCCTTCATGCGCATGCTCCACCTCCCAGATAATATACAACAATAATAATAATAATATAATGATAATATACAAAATAAGTTGTTTCAAAAGCTTTTGTATCTTATCTCTAAAATTTCGAACTACAGTAATGTCTCCCTAATTGACGGCGGAGAATTGAAGAGGAGATGCGTTTTTATAATTCTTGACAATCGGTAACTATAAAAAACGAGTTGCAAGGCTCGAATAATGGTATCTCCTCTTCCCAAATTGTCCATTTTTGTGAACAGTCTGAGCGTCAATTAGGGAGACATTGCTGTACTATTAAAGAAAAGAAATTGATTTTTTCAAAATTTCAAACTGTCCTGCTCACTTAAAGGATCCATGCTACGCGAACCCGGCGGATCAATTAAGTGATCGATAGCCGACCTGTTTATTTACCGTTTCCGACAATGAAGAATGGAACGACACCGAGTAGGACCTCTTAATGGGTAGCCTTAAATGGTAACACATGAGAAATACGCGGATCGTTAAGTCCGTACGAGGGATACGCGCCGGAAAAAGACGAGCAGGTTTCATTAGAGCGTTATTACGTTCGCGCCTGCGAATAAGCTGCTATTATATGTAATTATACTAACTGGGAAAAAATGGAGGGCGTGCAAGTAACTCGGGGGAAATCAGCGTCGGGACCGGAGCGCCGAGAACGGCCAACCGACAGAATCGGAAGCGGGAGGAATGACTCGCAGTTTACATTGCCGCGTCGAAATCATTTTCTTAATTAAGCTTCGAGTTTCTTATTCTATTAACCCGTTCCGCGTGTCGTTTCGCGTACGCTCGGCGTAGAAAATTGATGCCCACCGCTAATTGCTTCCGATCTTGTTTAGCACAATCGACTTTTTTTTCGCCGCAACATTTGTGTCCAGTCACAGCTGATAATTCATTCCTCGCAACGAATTCGAACATTTTTTTGCCATTATCGTTGGAAATGTTACGTTCGGTCCTTCCAGTACGGTATCGTCTCCCTAATCGACGCTCAGATTGTCCACAAAAATGGACAATTCGGGAAGAGGAGATACCATTATTCGAGCCTTGCAACTCGTTTTTTTATAGTTACCGATTGCCAACAATTATAAAAACGAGCCGCAAGACTCGAATTAATCGTATCTCCTCTTCCCAAATTGTCCATTTTTGTGGACAACCTGAGCGTCAATTAGGGAGACATTATAGTATTTCAATTCGCTTCCATATTATTCATTCTTTGTTTGTGTTTCTTTTCATTTTTGTTCGAAAACTTATAATTTCAAGTGAAATTGAGTATCATTATGATGCTTAAATTGATCATAAAAGTGCACATTGATTTAATCGAAATTCGTGTGATGCGAGGAGATCGATAGTAAGTTAACTAATATTTTATGCTCACTTGAAGGAACCTTCTAACATTCGCAGAAAATATACAGTCTAGCAATTACTGCAATACGTTTTAAACTTTTCAATCTCTATTGTATTAACATTGTGTTAAATACTTCGATTGTTAGCTCTATGAAAGTAAAGAACGTTTCATTTGGAAAACGTTCGATTCAATAATAACAATGATTCCAACTATTTCAACGAGACTTATTTCCTGCATTGTGAAAAGCGAATTTTCTTGTTTTTGTTTAGTAAACGTTGTCATAGCAGGAAGTTGTTGTTCGGTATCAGCACAACATATCCACAGTGGAGAATCACAGTCTTACACCTATGGTCGCATATTCCGCTGTTTGTCAAGTCATCTAGCGTGCCCAGTCAACGAGGTCAGAAACACGATGGTGTTGCGATGCTGATGACCTCTAACCATTCTCGTACCTTTCTACCAGCTTCTGGAAAGTCCCGGCCGCATGTTCTTCCTCGCCCCAACATGTTTCTTACGCGCGAAGCTTTGTATGGGCAAACTTTCGTTCCCTTTTAATCAGATATGGTACCGCTGCAGACATTACGCATAAAACATTCCGCGGAATACACTTTGACAAACTGTACATTTACGCAGGATTCTTCTTATAGGAAACGCGGTGGTACGAAAGTCGGCGCAAGTTCTTTCGATAAATCTCGATCGAATGCATTAACACGTTCCCTGCCAGACCGTTTTTTGAAGACTTTCCGTTCAAGCCGCGTGGGGCGTATGCGCCCCACGCTTTACATTTGTATTATTTTGTTTCTGGCGTATGCTTTACAATAATTAAAATAGTGCAAAAATCATAATTATCAAGGAAAGGTTGTATAGTTTAACATGCATAACACAGCAAACCAATAAATTTATTTTTCTAGGAATTACTTTAACAAATACCTGGCTGATCATTATTATGCCAAGCGAGTTGCATCCTCACATATAATTTTTTTGATCATGCCTATATTAGTTTAAAATATAACATTTTAGTTAAATTCAAGTTTGTATGCGATTACAAAGGGATGTTACGATGAACTTTGTTAAAACATGGCAAACATAAGTGTGGTTTATCCACACAACTATCGCAGAATGTAACAACTTTTACAGTACTATAGAACTATAAATCAATCCCAGCTTCAGTGAAGCAGTAAGTATTGTGTCAACGACACGCGAATAAATGACTGATCGGAATAAGAGAAATGCAGTTAAAACAAGTTACAGTAAAGAAAAATTGCCCATCACGCCGCGTGGGGCGTATACGCCCCACGATTAAATGAGGGCATCGGCAATAGTATTAAGATGTCCATAATTGACTGCATAATGAATTTTTAAAAAATTCTTCATTTTACAATGATAATACCAAATGGCTTGAACGGAAAGTTCAGCGTGGGGCGTATACGCCCCACGCGGCAGGGAACGTGTTAAATACTGTACAAAATCTTCAACGAGACATTTATTAACACTTTATCGACCGCTAGCCTATTTATCGGCTTTTCGATTGCCAATGTTTATCGATCGCTAGCCTATTAATCGGCTTTTCGATTGCCAATGCTTATCGACCGATAGCCTATTAATCGACTTTTAGCTATCGACGGTTTTCGCTTCTTTACTGTTTTGTTAGTAGCTGGCCTCCTGTATGCTGACCTCCCCATATCCTTATGAATTATAATTATAATAATTATTATTATTTATTATTATTTTTAAAGGAATAAGCACAACACAATGAATAGCGAAAATTTAGCCGGTACTGGGAGCAAATGCGCGCGCGACTAAGCCAGTCCTTACTGAGTGGCAGCCTCAACCACGACCGGACGATAAAGTGTTAATTTGTCTACATCGTTTCTATCCGAACCTTTTTATTCTTGACCAGTGGGCACGCAGGTGTGCATTTTGCATTGGAACACCATTCAATTATCGAGACTGTATGTGCGCGATGTTTCCAAATGGAATTAAGTTTAATGAAGTCGCTGGTTGCCTTTACGTACACTTTAATAATATTACAGCTATGGTCTTATCTGCGTTCTCAGAGTTCTATACGTTCTAGGAGTTCTGGTGGTTCTAACGATTCTGTGTAACATTCTAGGTGCCTTTTCGCTTGTCGCCTCGGTTTTTTTGTTGATTGGTGTATGGTGGGTTTTGGTGGAGGAAATGAAGCGTTTTTGATTGGAGATGGGTGTGTCGGAAGGAACTTGAGGAGTGGGAAACCGCCCGGAAGCCCGGGTTGTAAATCTTCCGTTTTGGGAAATATGGAATCCATGAGTTGTGTCGTCGGGTCGAAGGGCGCCTTCGCTTGGGTGCATTTTCTAGTGTCGCAGGTATATCGCTTAATTGCTCAAGGGATGGCCAGGGACGCTTGACTTTCGGTGTTGCCGTCGCAACAGAGACCTAAAAATAACCCAAAAGTACGTTGCTTTATGAAAGAACTATTGGGTTGGCAACTAAGTGATTGCGGATTGCTTTCTTTTGTTTTACTAACGTAGTCAAAGCATCTGACCTACAATTTTTCCTTATTGTTCGGACTTCTATCTTTAATTTAGTAAAAAAATTATATCGATTAGTGCTTTAGTTTTGTTCTTATCCCAATTAAAAATGGAAGAACAGGACGTGCACTTCAGATATATTTTATTGTACTACTTCCGAAAAGGCAAGAACTCATCGCAAGTACAAAAGAAGTTATGTGCCGTATATGGAAATGAAGCCTTGAAAGAAAGGCAGTGTCAAAATTGGTTTGCCAGATATCGTTCTGGTGATTTTTCACTGAAAAATGCTCAACGATGTGGCCGTCCAGTTGAAGTCGATGAGATCCATATCAAGGCCATTATCGATTCAAATCGTCATAGCACAACACGTGATATTGCGGAAAAGCTCAATGTATCGCACGCATGCATTGGAAAAAGATTAAAAATGCCTGGTTATGTCAAGAAACTCGATTTATGGATCCCTCACCGGCTTAAGGAAATTCATTTGACGCAACGCATTAGCATCTGCGATTCGCTTCTGAAACGCAACGAAACTGATCCATTTCTGAAAAGCCTAATTACTGGCGACGAAAAGTTGATAGTTTATAACAACGTTAATCGGAAGAGATCGTGGGTGATGAAAGATGAACCAGCCCAAACGACATCAAAAGCAGAGATTCACCAGAAAAAGATTATGCTGACAGTCTGGTGGTGTTCGGAAAAATTTAACGGTGTTCGGGTCACATAGAACCGGCTAAAAATATACGCCCATGTCTTTAAAAATTGCACTATGTTCTTAATCTTATTCTATCGAAAGATACAACGATTAATATGAAAATAGAAAAATCAGAATTTATTCGCAGTTTTCAATCCATTTGATTGGCAATTAAGAAAGTTGGTAATCACACACACACACAAGAAAGTTAAATAAGCTTAATGCATGATCGTATAGACCTGCAACACCATAAAAGTGTTAAGGAAGATTCAATTCTATTTTCTTTTTCGTTCAATCTACTAATTAGATTAAGATGTAATATGTCTTTATAATTAATTACGTTCGATTGGTAAATGAGAAGTTCATATTGTTCTTAGAATTATTCTGGGAATAGCTTTTGCTCGTCAAACAATAAGTTTTTGATAGCTTGTTTAATAAGGAATCGTTTGGTAATCTTATTTTAGACTTGTTCCGAAGACCACATGTTTTAAACAATTTTTGAAATCTCGCACCGAGAAGTGGATAGTTTATAACAACGTTAATCGGAAGAGATCGTGGGTGATGAAAGATGAACCAGCCCAAACGACATCAAAAGCAGAGATTCACCAAAAAAAGATTATGCTGGCAGTCTGGTGGGATTATAAAGGAATTTTGTACTTTGATCTTATGCCACAGAACTAAACGATCAATTCAAACGTGTACGTTCAACAATTCGCCAAACTGAGCGATGCAATTCAAGAAAAGCGACCGGTATTGTCAAATCGTAAAGGTGTTGTTTTCCACCATGATAATGCAAAGCCCCACACGTCTTTGGCCACTCGCCAAAAATTATTGGAACTGGGTTGGGATGTTTTGTCACATCCACCATATAGCCCTGATCTTGCGCCTTCAGACTACCATTTGTTTCGTTCCATGCAGAACTCCTTAAATGGTAAAATTTTTAATAACGCTGATGATGTCAGATCACATTTAATTCAGTTTTTTGATAGCAAAGATCAGAAATTTTACGAACGTGGAATTTTGACACTGTCAGAACGATGGCAAAAGGTCATCGACAAGAACGGTCAGTATCTAACTGAATAAAGTTATATTTTCAAACAAAAATTTTGAATTTTCCTTCTTATTTGAGATCCGCAATCACTTAGTTGCCAACCCAATATATCTAACGAGACCTATCGCCATTTTTATTGTAATGTATGCTCGGATTAAGAAATTTCTTCGATACGTCATTTCGATCAGTTCGATAGGTCTAGTGTTAAAGTGAAATTTTTTCTACAAATTGGAACACGATCACCACATATTACAAATAATAGACAGGTTTATCCATGAATTCCTTGTGTAAAAGTCTTCGTAGATGGTAACAGCACAAACTGGGATATTGACTAATTGATTCTATTAATCGCATAGAAAGTCAACAGAGAAATGAATTTCCGGTACGAAAATGTCGAATATCATTACTAGACCGCAGTTTTTATGCAATTATGACGAAAATGACTGGAAAAAAGAGAAAAAAATGTAAACACATTTTATGAACATGTCTAATTTCTCTCCAATTACGAAAAGAAGAAACGCGTTTTTATTTCATTACCGTTCCCTATAATTGAGTTCGACAATTTTTATTTTGTTTGAAGATCGGCGCTCTAATCATTACGGTACTTTTTCCCTACGGTACTTTTATATAAAGAATAAAATCGGCATCCAGTACACAAGCCCCACTAATTTAAAATCATTGAAATCGAACAGAACCGTTTCGACTTTATTAAATATGTTATCCGTCTGTATTCGATGTGATTCAATTAAATACTACACCCAGAACATATTTGAAAGTTCGGTTTCATCTGCATTTTCAAGTATCCAAGTTGCTCAGTTATTTTCGTGAATAGGAGCCGGCTAATTAAATACGCGCGATTAGCGATCGACGAATATGCGAGCGGCGTTTCCACTCGCGTGCGAAGGAAACGAGTGCCAAACCGCGTTCATTTATCTGTCGGACTGACAGATACCTGATTAGGCTGATACCTATCGGCGGATTCGTTCGATGTACGTGCCACTGATCCAGCCGAGAACGCATTATACTCGATTTCCTCGACACTGTCGGAGCAGAGGACAGTGGTGCTGTCAACTCGCGTTCCATGCATTAATGCATGAAGATAGCGCATCCGCACACCCCGGCCCCTAGCGCACGATAAATAAGCGCACAGGCTTATCACACTTTGGTCGTTGCTTGTCGAAGACGAGTCGTCTGCATGCTAGCGTAAAGTGTCCTTGCTCATGTCTCATTTCAGGTTTGCACCTGTCTTGAATCGGACTTAATTACCAGGAGATCTTCATTCATCTGTTCGTACAGCAAATGGACATAAATCTAAAACGATAAATTTGAATTTCAGTTATATGTATCTCCTATTTATCGTTGTCTATTTATTTATTTATTTTGTTTCGTTTCGAAAGCCACAGGATGCATGTTTCACTTTCTTAACACGTTATTTACCGGCGATGATCTTATAATTTTCGAAAGTCTATAATCTACGGTTAAAAACTTCCTAATGGATTCTTAATAGCAGCTAATTACTTTCCATCGTGCACCAAGAGATTGTCTCCAGTAAGATTATCCAACAAATTCGTTTGAGATTATTTATATTTCTCGTATTTTTTGCGACGAATTGCGATACGCGAGACGTCGGTTTGAAGAATTGATCTGCAACCAGAGTGCATTTTACCAATTTCGATCTTTCGTTCTCTTCATCTTAATCTTTTGTTCGTTATAGTATGCGAAATACAGTTATAATTGCGATCATAACATAAGTATGTTGATTAGGTGCACATCCGAGGAACGCATTCGTGGTAATGGCAACACAAGGATGAAAATATTTCATGAAAACATTTTCATAATATCTTTCTATAACGTCTCTCTCTCTCTCTCTCTCTCTCTCTCTCTCTCTCTCTCTCTCTCAGGAATTGTAGAGGAAAATATCAGAAGCTAGTTCCGGAGATTTGCAAGTAAAGTGCACTTTACCAGTTCCCTTCATTCGTTTCGTTTTAATCCTTTATCATCGAGCGTGCAGCAGATTCTATTTTCCTTGGAGAAAAGAGAGGAACGTTCTGCCAGGTACGATAAGTAGACTGCGGTTTTCATGCATTTACGAGAAAAGCGGGTATTTTAAATGCAAAGCAGTCGGGACATTTAAAGAATTTACAAATACCTTTATATTCTTATCAACTCATTAAAATTATTAATAAGAAAAACGAACGCGTACGTGGCTCCCTGCATCTTGCAATTAACGCAGACAGTTTTAATTACGCATAGAAATCCGCGATCTAATAATGAGTCGCTGTAAATTCTTGAAAAGCTCTTCGGACGGGGAACGAACGTGCAAGGTATTTCAGAATTTGCATTTACGTCCGATTTCAAGTTAGCACCTGTCTACAATCGCACTTAATTACCGTCGCATCGTCCTCCTATCTAAACGCAAGATCAGCCTGCAACAGGTTATATTATTAGGTATTTTCCTTGAGAGAGGAAAAAAAGGAGCACTCTTGCTAGGTATAATAAGCCACTGGAAATTCTTTAAAAGCTCTTCACACAGGGGACGAACGTGTTCGACATTTCAAAATTTCATACGGATGGGGTTCCTTTTGTACTTTCTACGCCGGTCGAGAGCAGTGTCCATATTTGACGTGTTTCGGGGTATGGTCTGTTGATTATCATTGATATATTTGAGAACCGAGAAGCGAGGCAGCACCGGGGCGGGGGAGTATTCCTTTCGCTCGTGCGCGCCTCGAAAACGTGAGCAAACATTGTAATGGCGATCCGGCGTGGCTACCGACTGTTAATGTCTCTTGACCACTTCTCCATCGGTGAGTGATCTCACCGTCGACCAACATCGTGAGTGTACACAGCCGACATTCGGCTCGGTGCATCCGTGCTGCGGCGTTGAAAGTAATTATGTTGGTTTACCTGCTCGATCGAGTCCTTCGACGAGATTGGAGACGCGTCGGCCGCTTTTCATCCGTTGACCAGCTTTCCAGATCTTTTACGAGCAGAATTAGTGAGACCTGATCTGCGAGAAACTTGCATCGCGGTCTACACAGGGAAATTATCATAGATCGTTGCGCGAGATAGCGTCGCGCGTGGCAACTTAATTTTGCGTTTCCAGAGAAATTGTAGATTGAGTTGCCTTCGGTTGGACAGTTTGTGTTATTGTGTTAAACGATTTTTACAATCTTGTCTTGATGTACAGTGTGTATTATTCGATACAAATGTTATCGTTATTGTTGCTTTATATTAATTTGTATTCCTTTCTTTTTCAGGTAAGTGAACGAACCAGACGTTTCGTCCATTCTTTGCGCGGGTCATTTCTACTTCAGGTCAGATCAAACTTATTTTAAATGCAAATGCAGGGTTCTGTTGGACGTGGATGATTACACATTTTATTTTTGTGGACTAAATTCGTTTAGGAAAA
Organism: Megalopta genalis; assembly: GCF_051020955.1. NCBI lineage: Eukaryota > Metazoa > Arthropoda > Insecta > Hymenoptera > Halictidae > Megalopta > Megalopta genalis. The sequence continues at coordinate 40,206,849 of NC_135013.1, forward strand.
ATTAGATTCATCTCACTGATTAGTATGCTATACGGTCATTCATACAAATATTTCTCTTACTTAAAATTATTTTATTACTTATTTTTATTGATATGTACGTTTATATATAAAATAACTGCATAATATAATCTACAGGATGATGTAATTGTAAAGTGAAACTATTTTTTAAGATTTTTAAGATCTGAGTTTCTCTTCAAGATCTGTCAAGGAACGTAATGAATGTATTCTCTATGAAATTCTTTATTCTCTATTTCCAATGTAAAAGTAATAATAAGATAATAATGAGATAATACATAATGATAAGATAATAATATATAATAATAAGATAATAATAGATAATAATAACTTAAAAATTTCAACATCTCTTTTTCAAAAGAATAGAATATATAATTAAAAGATTTTTCTAGTCTGAGATTAATACCCATCCAATTCGTAATCTTTATAATAATATTCCTAATCTTAATAATGAGATAATATATAATGATAAGATAATAACATATAATAATAAGATAATAATAATAAGATAATAATAGATAATAATAACTTACAAATTTCAACATCCCTTTTTCAAGAGAATAGAATATATAATTAAAAGATTTTTCTAGTCTGATTAATACCCATCCAATTCGTAATCTTTGCTACAAAATAAAGAAGTAAAGAAATGAGAAACAGGAATAAAGAATTTTTACTTTTGCCTTTGTCCATGAAATTGAAAGAGATCCAAACGCAAACATAATTTAGACTACCATTTCCTAGTTAATATTTTACTTCTCTTGAATTTGTCCACAAAAATATAAAATCCGACCGCGCACGTAACTTGGTAACAGAATACCCTATCAGATTTCGTAGTTAATATCGATTGTTCCGTACACATACGTACCAGCGATGCGCAGGTAACACGGATTCACGTGTCCAACTAATTGTGGATGAACGATTAGAATGTCGGTGGAATAACGTTGTTAGCGCCACTTGAAATACCTACGGTTCGTACCGCGATCACGGTCGAGGGTGCAGGGATAGCCGATTCGCATATACACACCCTTGTTAGTTAGCACGGCCGCTCGTTTTCTTCGTTATTATCGCGTAGGCGTCAAGGTTGTCGGAATTTCCGCTTATTAAGGGCCTGCCGTCGGCATCCGGCGCGCGCTCGCATAGAATCCGCCGCGTCAATGTGAAACTTGAACTTGAAAGAGCCAGTGTTTGCACTTGCATATGCATTTGCGAAGCTTGTTCACGGCTCACGTGACCGCGGGATCTCTGGAACGCGACATCTTCGGTCTTGATTCCTTCAGCTTTCGGAGCGTCGTTCTGTGCAATGTATTAGGTCTACCGGAAAGTTCTGTCCGTTTTTGAATTGAAATATAACACAATTTTCATACGTTTAATAATATTTATTGTAGAATATACTTTCCATCGTTACTTGTGACTTCTTGCCAGCGTGATGGCAACTTGTAAATGCCATTTTTAAAAAATGATTTATTTTTAGAGCCGAAGAACTCAACTAGTGCTTGGTTGACATCAGTTTCAGTTTTGAATTTTTTTCCTGTAAAAAGTTTTGCAAAGAGAGGAACAAGTGATAATCGGAGGGTGCTAGGTCTGGGGAGTATGGTGGATGCGACAGAATTTCCCAGCCTAGCTCTGCGATTTTCTGACAAGTCGCCGAAGCAGCATGTGGTCCGGCATTATCATCGGTAGCCATGTTTTCACGATCGCGTCTCACTTAATAATGACATGAGACATCTTTGTTTCAGTTTATTTAGGAGAGTACATGTGTGTAAATGCAATGATAAAGAGAGATAGTCGTATATGTCTCAAATCAACATGTGCATATGGATTGAAACTTGAAATGACACTATCGAACAGAACTTTCCGGTAGAGCTAATACTTTCAGCTCTCGTTTATCGGAGCTTACAAAATTTAGATCGCAATATTATTTGGTAAATTGGTCGACAATATCGAATCAAATTTTAATTCGTAACCAGACAAAAAGTCACGAAGAAAACATTCATCGAATATCGATTCTATCGGATGAATTTTCAGCGGCTTGTCTGATCATTACTTGCTGTTTCTACTGGCTGTAAGCACGAATAAGTTATATAAACGTTGAAAATTAACTGTTTTAGAAATGAAAACATCTTGGTTGTTGCACAATTTTAAGTACATTATATCTATGCAGTGCTTTATGCAAAATAAGTATTGTCTACGTTAATTATAAGTAACATAAGTCAGACGAGAATTGTAATAGTTGTAATAAGTTGAAAATAACATAACAATATTATTAAATTCTTTTAATATATCTTTACATTTATATTTGACTTATTCATTTTCGTCATAGATGGGCAGACTAGTAATAAATCCCTTATTAGAGAGAGATTACGAACGTTTATGCGTTAGGAACACCATTACAGTAAAATACAACACGCAGTCAAATTCAATATTGCTCTTTGTTCCATGAAAATGCATTAATAGCCTTGCGATTTTCACACATGCGTCTATTAGCACGAGGAAAATATTATTACATCTGAAAAAGTTTGTCGAAACAAGTTTCTATAAATCCGTATTCCCTTAACGATAATAAAAATGAACACTGTGTAGAGAACAAAAGTTACTGGAAACTGGAAACTACGGCAATTAAGCGGCGTCTTCGGCACGTTCTCATCTTCGATTCAGCATACGAATCCTCCGGCGGACTATCCAGACTACTTTTGCCAACTGGTTTCTATCACGGTGGCAGCAATGGCACGAGCAATTCGTCGGCCAGAGATGGCCAACGAATCCGTAACGAGCCTATTGTCTTTGTCGCCGATTGCTCCGGTCGCGACGCCTTCCTGACGGCGTCGGTCGTCTGCAAAAAGCGCGATTGTAACACCGACTGGCCAGTACATAATTAATTAAATGGGCGGACATCGGCAGCTGAACGGTAGCTTGGCCTTTAGCTGACTATTAATTAGAGTTACACAGCCGATGCGGACCGGGGGATGGCCACTGATTTTGTTTCACGTCGCGGATTGTCCCGAGAAAAACTTGCAGCCAGTTTTCCTCTTTGCCGCCCTCGAAACACGAGCTAACTTCGAGCCTCGCATTTTAGCGATCATTTTTCTTACTCTCGCAATTATGAGATAACTTTTCGTAATGTACGATATTTTTTGATGTATTCGAACTGTTGAAAATACAATTGAAATCGTGAAGGAACAACGATATCATCTATTGGGTTGGCAACTAAGTAATTGCCGATTTGTTCAATGAAATAATAAATTTTTTTTTACTTGGAACGAAGTATAATCTGTAATGTATTTTCCATTTTGTTCGATGACCTTTTGCCATCTCTCTGACAACTTGAAAATTCCACGCTCGTAGAAAGTCTGATCCTTTCCGGCCAAAAACTGAGTTAAGTGAGATTTTACAGCGTCGTCGTCATTAAAAGTTTTACCACGAAGGGAGTTGTCCAGAGATCGAAATAAGTGGTAATCCGATGGCGCGAGATCAGGGCTATATGGCGGGTGTAACATCAATTCCCAACCAATATCCATCAATTTTTGCCGAGTGGACAAAGACGTGTGCGGCCTAGCATTGTCCTGGTGGAAAATGACACCTTTACGATTGATCAATTCTGGTCGCTTTTCCTTGACCGCTGCATTCAATTTGTCCAGTTGCTAACATTCGCGAATAATAAAAAATAACAATAATAATAATAATAATAATAATTTTATAATATAACATTTACGGATATCATAAAAATGGGAGTGAGAGACATCTATAACTGAAATCGGCAATTACTTAGTTGCCAACCCAATATTTTTCAATCGATGGTGATATTATTCCTTTCTAAATCAATGTTCCAACTAGTATTGTAAAAGTTGTTCGTCCTCGATATTGCAACTACAAGTTCAACATATTCTGTTACGTCTCAGACAGTTTCGAATATATTATTGCTTTAATTACAATGTAGTAGAAATTTTTCGATTTGGAAACAGTATCAATTGTTTTAGCCACAAAGATGGATCCTCTCTGATCGGTTTATTTCTTTATATATTCTCATACGTGATTGAAATCTTTCCTTTTTGTTTAACAACATACTCCGTGTCCCATATTTAATATCCTAGAACCACTTTCTTTTTTTAAATACACTATTCATTTTCACTCGCAAAATAATATATTTTACAAATGTTTCATTTGATGCGCTTCGAATTTGTGTCATAGTTCTGCCAACACAACAGACTGCAATGCAATTATATGCATTTTAAGGTCTTCAGATGTATTTTCAAACACGATTCAAATATTTTACTTTATTTCACAACGAAAATATTGTAATACGAACACACACATGTGCATTCATCATTTATTAGAAGTTATTTGCATTTCTCGATGCAACAGCGAGCGATACAGGCGCAATGGATGCACTTGGTATTGTTTATCCTCGAGCACACACCGACGCGTCTCCCACCACTGACTTTCCCACGCGTGCTTCGACTCCCTTAGCAGTGTTTTTCTGCCGTCTCGGCTGTTGGCAGCGACTTGCCGTCTGGGCCAGTTCGAGACGCTTCACGATTTCCCGAGAAACGTGGTTGCGCGTGCTTCTTCGATCCGGTCGCGGCGATCGATCGTCTTTTTCCTCGATCCCTGGGCGACGTTCAATCCTGCCACGATCGCGGATCGCATGGAATACCGGGAAAATATCGATCTCGATCCGGAGTCATAACGGAACTCGCCGCGACACCACTGTTTCGTAACGACTTCTTTTCTCCGTTCCTTTCCTTTGCCTCCGGTTTTGTTTGCGTCTTTATTCAAACAAGACGCGATTTTCGCAATCCTCAGCTGCACCACGAATGGCGATCCTACGTGTCTTTCTATGATTTCTGTCTCGGTTCCGAGCGGTCCCGTCTCTGGCTTCGTCTAGACGGGAATCTTTTTTTGATCCTTCTTGGGCGATAGTCGGCACGCTCTCGCCTACAACATCCCATAGAAACGCGTTGTCCCCCATAAAGGTTGCGGCACACCTTGTGCCGCCGTCAAGGCCATGGCCAACCATTGCACAACTTACGCCTTGGCCGTTTTTTGGCTTTTGTTGTCGTGATCCCTGCCCAGACGCAACAGCCATTCAGCCCGGTGTTATAAAAATGCTACACGCTGCGTGGAATACACTCGAGACACCAAAATATCGCGAAGACTTGTTAAATCCCCGCTTTGCGCTTCTTTACATTATTTTCATTCCGTTTATTTCTTGGCACAATGTTAGATCCTCTAATGAATGTGTCCTTTTAATTGTTGCACGCGTTTTTAAGCACGAAGAACGTACGCTGTTTCTTTTACACGCTTTTCGTTTTGTTCATTTGTTGGCTCAAGATCGTTATTATTCATGAGAAAATATTAGGTCTACCGGAAAGTTCTGTCTGATAATGTCATTGCAAATTTCAATAGATATGCACATATTCATGTGAGACATATATTCTTGAAAAATGTTGCTCACAAATTACCATCACGCTGGCAAGAGGTCATAAGTAACGACGGAAATTATATTGTACAATAAATATTACTAAATTTATGAAAAATCTATTATTTCCTTTCATTTCTTAAACGGACAGAACTTTCCGGTAGACCTATACTTAAAAATATTGTCTCACTGAGATTATTAACACTAGATTTACGGAGTAGAAAAAACGTCTGTTTTCTAATTAGTTGATAAAAGTAACAGTAAGACATTTATTCTGATCTTTAACAAGTGTTATTGTAACATTAGCCGTAAGTAACATATAAATTGGATAAATAACTCATAAATGTATCATTTGTAGTGTCAAATTCCTGAGTACAGTAAATTCTCTTCAATTGTCGCTCAACATGTACACAGAAATGGACAATTTCAGAAGAGCGGACACGATTATTCGAGCCTCGCGGTTCGTTTTCATAGTCGTCAATTGTCAACAACTATGAAAACTAGCCGCGAGGCTCGAATAATCGTGTCTTCTGTTACCAAATTGTCCATTTCTCTTTACATGTTGAGTGACAATTGAAGAGAGTTTACTGTAAATCTTCTTCTCTTGTACACGTTTTATTTCGCTTCTTTTGTGGTCCAAAGACGTGATTATATCCTTAAAATTCCACTGTTAATGAAATGCCACTGTTAACATACAAATGCTCGTACAGATTTTAATGTAACAGCTTCTTGAATGTATCTAAAAGGAGAAACAAGAATAATTTATACCGTTGGCACGTGATACAAGCGATATATTTTAAGTGCGAACAATTTCTTTACCTTATACTAACTATAACAAAACTTTTTCAAGCAATATTTACGATCGCACTATGGATCGTAAATCGTGCGCTATTAATTCTGCTTAACGCGTAACACATAACGTGCGTGTATCTAACGTGATAGACAAGTGTACGCAGGGAAGCTTAATTTATGTGCAAGACATAAGGTGTTTCTATCTTCGGAACGGCAACCTAACGGTTTCTCAATTATCCAGAGAAAAACCAGACGCTGCCGTTACTAATTAATTTTTCGCATTTTTCTCCGCTCGGCCGTATTTCCTGGAAGCCGGCGTAAGTTGTCGCCATTTCGCGGTTGACAAGCTGTTTATTAACGTCACTTAGCGAACTCGTCAACGTCAGCCGACAGCACCGCTCCCCTTTTTTGAGCCGGCAAAATGGGAAAATGTCATGGGACGTCGTCGCGAGGCGTAAATTCGACTCGTGAAAGCGCATGGGCGCCGATCGGCGGGCGTATCAGAAAGAAGGGCCGGGAGTTCTGGTTGATCGTTAAAGATCTTGCGATCCTATCGCCGAGTTATCCTGTTAATTACGAAATTGCTAACACGACAGCGAACGCGCGGATCCAAGTCCCAGCCTCGTCGCAACAACATAATTCGATGAAAGTTGACTTCTGCCCGCCGCCGATCTTCTCCAACCCATTAGGGCCGCGGAAAAATAGCGCGATAATTGGCCGAAATGTCTTCCGCGTTGGAAAATTCCAACCTTGATGTAGTGGCGTACGCCTCGACAAATTATACAAGTCTTACGTGTTTCCAGTGAAATTATATTCTCCAAAGTCGACGGTGTCTTCGAGCTTAAATTCGTTGAAAATCGAGTAGAACTGTCGCGGATAAATATTGGCATCGTTGTTGTTATCGTTAGACCGCGGATCTTTATCCAAAATAAAAGTTCTCCGCATCAAGTGCAAGCGATGGAAATTTCGTTGTTTCTTCTTTAAAATGTTACAATGAATTTGGTACAACACAACAGCAGGTACTTTTATATCACTTTGATATTTTCATTGTTTCATATTTCACGTACTCATTTTTGTCATAAATGTATTAGGTCTACCGGAAGATGAAATTAATGAATGGTATAGTAATGAAATCGAATAACTATAGTGCGAAGAATTTTGAAGAAAATGTGAAATATTATCTCAGCAGTAATACGATCTATACAATGTAAGTTATAATAACAGATACGTAGTATAACTAATAGTTTTATTCCTATATGTTTATTACAGCAGAGTTATTCGGACTGAGCACAGTAACATAAATATTCAGAAAATACAAAAGATACTTAATTAATTTGTATAATACATTGTTTTGTATACGATTCACTTTTGATAAAGCCGATTATGAAAAGTAAATTTAAAAGTAATAACTGAGGGACAATTGGAGAGAATTTACTGTATACTGAAGAACAATGTTCATTGCTTGCTAATCAAAAACTTGCTACATTACTTAAAGCAAACCAAATAATATTAGGTCTACCGGAAAGTTCTATCCGATAGTGTCACTTCAAGTTTCAATCCATATGCACATGTTGATTTGAGACATATATGACTATCTCTCTTTATCGTTGCATTTACACACATGTGCTCTCCTAAATAAACTGAAACAAAGATGTCTCATGTAATTATTAAGTGAGACGCGATCGTGAAAACATGGCTACCGATGATAATGCCAGACCACATGCTGCTTTGGCGACTCGTCAGAAAATCGCAGAGCTAGGCTGGGAAATTCTGTCGCATCCACCATACTCCCCAGACCTAGCACCCTTCGATTATCACTTGATTCGCTCTTTGCAAAACTTTTTACAGGAAAAAAAATTCAAAACTGAAGCTGGTGTCAACCAAGCACTAGTTGAGTTCTTCGCCTCTAAAAATAAATCATTTTTTAAAAATGGCATTTACAAGTTTCCATCACGCTGGCAAGAAGTCATAAGTAACGATGGAAAGTATATTCTACAATAAATATTATTAAATGTATGAAAATTGTGTTATATTTCAATTCAAAAACGGACAGAACTTTCCGGTAGAACTAATATAAAATCGACAGTCCAGTTATTCCAGTGTTTAAGTTCGAACGAGTGTTGATTCATATACGACAATGTTAATTCATACATAGACTAGTATAGTAATTGGATTTTGTGATAAACGCTTCGAAGTTTCATGCATAATATCACTATTAACGCAATGAGCATTCTATCCGAATCTTTCTTTTATAAGTTTAAGTACAGTTTTACAAGATATCATAATATTTTTAAAGTTTTAATGAATCCATAAATCAGAAATGTTAATTTAATTTCACATAAATAATACACATAAAAACGTGAAAGAAATCAATAAATCTTACACCGTGACGTAGTAAGTAGATTCCGTATTTTATGCATTTATGGAAAAAATGAGTAGGAAATGCAACACAGCAGAAACACTTGAACATTCTCAAATTATTATTGTATTAATGTCAACTCGTTAATATCACTAAGACAAGAAATAAATGTCTATATAGTTCCGGCATCTTGTAATTAATTACAAGATATAACAAGATCGACTTTAATATAGACAAATTTTATTTTTCATACGAATTCGCAGTCTAGTAACGAGAAAAATAATAATAACTACATTTTTACAATCAAGTAAAGATAAAAATTGTTTTATTTATAGACCAAATTTATTAAGACTCTAGTGAGACTGAATTTTCGCAGTCAAATAAAGAGACTCTAAAGGTAGTCAAGTTAGACTCTAAAGCTACCGGAAGGAAGAAAATCCTGCGACGAACCATATTTATTTGTTAACGTCGTAGTAGCTTGTAGAGAAATCTTCGCTTGAACGAACACGCTGCCCGATCAAAGTTCGCTCCAGAAGGGAGCGTAAATCGCGCAATCGCGAGCCCGGAGTTACAAACAGGAAGAGGAAGATCGCGGCCCGAGGCGGATTAGCGTTCTTCCGTCGACGCGGCAGCCATTTTTGGCATTTGGCAGCGGAATTACAGACAAAGGCCGGCCGTGTGGGGGAGGGGGGAAGGGACGGTCGGACAAAAGGAAACCGTAAGACGACAGGAAACGATAAACTGGAACATCCTACCGAGAGCATGCTCCGGGAACCAGTAGCGTGCAACTCCTCGTTCGGTACGTCGATGATGGAGAACTTGCGCAAAAAGTGGAATCCTCTCGAGACGGAGCTAGTAAGTAGCCTTATGTAGGCTGACTCAGGAAGGTACCTGGAAAGCACGGTGCAAGAACAGTATATCGGCGTGCCGGTCGTAGCTGGTGCACTGCTGCTGCACCTCGGTGCATCGGCGACGGCAGAACGGCAGACCTGTTCTTTGAAACAGCCTTCGAGAACACATTGCTGGAAAAAGTGGATGAAGTAACGAGGTGAAATTACGTCTTGTTATGTCCCCGGGATTCCGTAAGGATCGATCGAGCTTTTATGACCCGCGTAAAAAGCCCCGATTCCGCGGACCCTCGAACTCTGGAAGCTCCGATCGCAGCTTTTTCAGAAAAATCCACCGCAATGTACATACATGGTGCCGCGACCAGAAAGAACGCCACGGCACGATTAACTCGGGTATTTTACGTATGGCGCTCTTAACGATTCGATCGCGCCGAAAGAAACGACCGTTTCAGCACCTTCGACCAAGTCGGACGCGGTTTGCGCTTCTTGCACCGATCGGCGCATTGACGGATGCGACTTGTTGTTAAGATCCGAATGCTACTTAGCAATTTTTATCTCGAGCCGTCTTGTTGCTGGACCAGTCGATGTTGCGAGGACATATTGTATAATTGGATAGCAGCGTGGTTGAAGACCTGCGAGTTCGTTAATTGCAAATCTGTTGGAATGAACAGGGTTAATTATCCCCTTAGAGTAGCGACTTCGAGGCGCCACTAATAATTGCTACATCACGTTCCCAGATAATTTCGATGCTATCAAATGCGTTCAGATCTAAAAAAACTGTTGAAAGTGTAAATATTGTACAATAGGCTCAATTTCCTTGCCAATAACATGCAGTAAATCATATTAAGTGGAAATATGTAGGTCGGAAAAAATGTCTTGGATTTGGAGTTAAAATAACTTCGAGTTGTTGAATAACTCTGCAAATTGCATAGTTATTGCATGAATCCATTCAATCACATTATATTTGTCCATTTAATTGCTTTCTTCTGCAAATGTCGCACTTGCTTTTCGGTAAAGTACATAAATTTACGTTCTCTTTATAAATAAATATTACATCTATGAATGTAATCATGTACATGGTCTCTTTTATTAATCCCAAAATGCTATTCATGCAGTATTTTTTCATTGTTGTGGGATAATCATAAGATTTAGTGATCACTGGATTTTTAGATTTCAGATCATATTTTGAATCACTAGATTTTTAGATTTCAAATCATATTTGGGATTACTAGATTTTTAGATTTTATATCATAATTTAGATCCCTAGATTTTTAGATTTTAGATCATATTTTAGATCCCTAGATTTTTAGATTTTAGATCATATTTTGGATCACTGGATTTTTAGATTTCAAGTCATATTTTAGATTCCTAGATTTTTAGATTTCAGATCATATTTTGAATCACTAGATTTTTAGATTTGAAATCATATATTGGATTACTAGATTTTTAGATTTTAGATCATATTTTAGATCCCTAGATTTTTAGATTTTAGATCATATTTTGAATCACTGGATTTTTAGATTTCAAGTCATATTTTAGATTCCTAGATTTTTAGATTTCAGATCATATTTTGGATCACTAGATTTTTAGATTTCAGATCATATTTTGGATCACTAGATTTATAGATTTCAAATCATATTTTGGATCACTAGATTTTTAGATTTCAAATCATATTTTGGATTACTAGATTTTTAGATTGTAGATCATATTTTGGATCACTAGATTTTTAGATTTCAAATCATATTTTGGATCACTAGATTTTTAGATTGTAGATCATATTTTGGATCCCTAGATTTTTAGATTTTAGATCATATTTTGGATCATTAGATTTTTAGATTTTAGATCATATTTGAGATCAACAGACCTTTTCCACATCCATACTTAGAAACTTACATACGAAATCTTTGTCATCGGTCTTACTCGTTGTTATATCGCAAGAGGTTAAAATTCTGCGATAACTTCTAGCAGATCCACTATTTGGATCATCTTCTGACGTCGAGATCGTTCCAACGGGACGCACGAACGTATCTATTTACGACCTCGTATTAGCGATCATCGAAACGCTTCGGTTATCTATCTTAAATGTACACATCCGATCAGCATCGACAAACTCGACGGCGCAGGGCGGTCGGGGGCCTAAGGAGGAAGGGTAGGGGCACGAAGGATGCTGGCTAGACACACAGTCAAAGGCCACGGGGAAGAGTTACACCCGTGTGTACGTGATTGAACGTGGGCCCGCGATTTACATCGCAATCGGAGTCGTAATCATCGTGAAGCAGCCACACGGTGTACACGGCTGAAAGAGAAAGAGAGTGCAAGGCCCCGTGGGCCCGTGGGCCCGTAGAGGATAGGTTTTATATGTGGCCACGTACGAGATCGTTAGTAAGGGTGGAACAACGACTACGTGGACGACGGACTTAGAGGAAGAAGACGAGTATCTACCGACGATTTAGCGCGCCTTTGCATCTCCGACTTTCGTCCCCTCGCGCCCCTTACCCTTCGGACCCCCAATATCCTTTTCCCTCTCGCTTCTGTTCTCCTCGCGTCTCTAATACCTACACGTCCGCGTTCATTCGTCTTCCCTGCCAGCCTGCGTTCGGCTCGTGTGAAGCTCCAACGGAAGGATTTCTTCTCTGCCGATGTCCAGGGTGCGTGGAACTTGCGAAATTCCCTGCTTTTTCTTCCACCTTCCACATGCCGATGGCCTCTAGCGATTTTTAGGCATTTGCATTTTTCGTTCCCGTATGCAATTTTTGGCAGCGCGATCTTAAAATGCTGAATCAATGATCAATAACACTTTCACAGCAATAATGTTCTTCGATCTTCGATCTCTAACGTTCTTAAAATTATAATTCGTCGACTTTTTGGGTTCTTCATTTTTTATTAGGTTAGTCACGAATTCCGCCATTTTTAGTAACAGCTTCGTTCTTCTTTTTGCTCCTTTATTTATTTAACTCCCATTCTTTCTCTGCATTTGCTTCTTATTCTGTAACTTGTGTTATGTAGACTAAATTGATAAAAATAGTTTTAATCTGTGTAAACTTTATTAATACATTTTGTGCGGGTTACTGTTCGAGTTTTTCTCACACATCTAACGCTCAGCGAATTTTGAAAATATCCACTTTTTAAGAAACAGTTCATATCTTTAAAGCTGACAATAAGATTTTGGTAGATAGAGGGATTCTTTTTAATTAAAGTTAAATTTCAATTAATGAATTAAATTAATTTCAATTCAATTTCACAAGTTAAATTTTTTAAAAAGGTATTAATACCTCTCCAGCACATAGTGTGTTAAATTCGACACTATGTTTCAATATCTGTGTATGCATAAGAACTTCCGCCTCGTGGGAAACAAATGGCGTTAATTTTCATTTGACAATCATGTGAAAATAAGTTTATAAATTGATTCACAACTCTGGAATGACACATAATATTAGGTCTACTGGAAAGTTCTGTCTGATAATGTCATTGCGAATTTCGATAGGTATGCACATGTTCATTTGAGACATATATTTTTGAAAAATGTTGCTCACAAATTGCCATCACGCTGGCAAGAGGTCATACGTAATTATAAATTATATATAATTTAATATAATATATAATTATATTATATTACATTATATTATATTATATTATATTATATTATATTATATTATATTATATTATATTATATTATATTATATTACATTACATTACATTACATTACATTACATTACATTACATTACATTACATTACATTACATTACATTACATTACATTACATTACATTACATTACATTACATTACATTATATTATATTATATTATATTATATTATATTATATTATATTATATTATATTATATTATATTATATTATAATATATAATTACATAATAAGAAATTATATTGTACAACAAATATATTACTAAATTTATGAAAAATCTATTATTTCCTTTCATTTCTTAAACGGACAGAACTTTCCGGTAGACCTAATGTATACCTAATAAAATATATGCATATTGTATGAGTTGGCATTTCTGAGGTGAGTTTTACGTTATACGGACTAGGAGAGAATGTGTTGTCGGACGACCGGGATAGTTTAATTGGTTAAAGCAGTCGCCCGACAAGCGAAAGATCCGGGTTTGAATCCCGGCCCCCCGATCTATCCGATCGTTCAACTCGTTTTCTCCTACAATCTATGTAAGTACGTATTTGTTTTACAAATCGATTTAACTCTTTAACACACAAACACTTTGAATTTATGAGACTTATTATTAAGAAATAAATATATACTTTACACATATATCTAATAAAATATATGCATATATGTAAGTACGTATTTATTCTTCAATTGCACAAATAAGTCTTACAAATTGAAAATATTTATATGTATTAAAAAGTTATATCGATTTAAAAAATATATAGCATATTTGGTGTTTTTCGAAATAGTAATTTTGTAATCTTTTAAAGAATCATAACACGCTTTATATACAGGGTGTCCCAGGTTTTAATGTACAAACTTTGTCAGTGTATTCTATGGCACAAAGTAAGAAAAAAATGTTATGTAAACATAGGTCATACAGAGCTCTATTAAGAAGTTATAACAAAAATTCAGAATAGGAATAGTAATCAACTTGCTGTTACTGCGAGCATTGGCTTGAATAGATCAGCACTTGCCGTGTGTTTATGTAAGCTGTGTTTATTAATACATTTCGAAATGTCTACCGTTGTTGACAATACATGATCGACATCGATCGAAGATCGAATTTATGACCGTGCGAATTTCGTTTCTATTCTCTTTCAGTTCATTGAACGAATTTTTGTTATAACTTCTTAATAAAACTCTATATGACCTATGTTATCATAACATTTTTTTCTTACTTTGTGCCATAGAATATACTGACAAAGTTTGAACATTAAAACCTGGGACACCCTGTATACTTATTGAATTTTCTAACGGACATGTACTAACACTCGAATGGCGGTCTCAGATTACAAACATTGCTCTTCGATTATCTAGTTTCTGCCAGTTAATTTATATTTCTACATGTTTCATTAATGTCTATAAAAACAATTAATGTATCTAGAAGGAGTAAAATCGAAAAACAATTGCTAAATATAATTTTGAATGCTCCCAACTGTATCCAGTTACATTTTCGTTACAACGGTCAGCCGCTCGAGCGTCGATAAAAAACAAGGTGCGCAAAATCTTAATGCATCGAGCTTTCCCACCGAAATTATTTAACCATTAAGAGTAGCGCATTATTTTCAACGAATTCTGACCGCAGTTTCTGTAATACCATAAATGCATAAAATCCACGGTCCACTCGCCGTTCCCCGAGAGCCCTGGAAACCAATTAGCCGTAACATTTCGAGACCTAGTGCGCTCGGAATGTCATTGAGCATTCACCGAGCTCGCGTCGTGAAATTTTCGCGGCAGCTATTTCACGGTTCTCTCCCCGGCGTCTTTGTGGGGTCGTAGGTGTCTATCCGTGGCGATGATTTTTGCGCTCGTTAGAGCATGAAAGTGCACCGTGAACATACGTTTCTGTCACCGGTATCGGCGCGATGCATCACCGGACCGAAACGCGTGACTCGATAAATCGCGGCGCCTTAAGGGGGCCGCCTCTCCGTTTTCTCCTCGCTTGAAGCGTTTTCCGGCGTCTCGCCGCCATAGATCGCGCTAATTTTCGCGAGCATTAAAGTCGCGGAAGCGTTCAACCGAGCTCCCCGATATTCCCGGACGACCACGACGACCACGATGACTACGACGACCGCGACTACGACGACGACGACAACGGACCAAACGATCGTTGCGTGTGTTTCACGCACGCATGCACCCGATGCCTGCAGAAGAACCGTTCGAACCATTAAGTAGAGTTCTACCGCATGCCTGCTTGGATTCCGCGAACATAGAATCCGCTTCTGCCATTATGAGGAAAGGGGAGGCCACGTGTTTTGCTAAGCTGCAGGCCACATCTGCAATCCAATCGCGCATTTTTCTCGCTCTAATGACATTAACTAAATTGCGGTCGCCGCTCGTCCCTGGCCAGTCTGGCCTTTTTTTTGCGACCGGTACATGTTGCTACGGTCAGACTTCTCCCGGCCGAACTGCCATTTGTCATTTCGCTCGATTTTTGCGGCACCCGCCGGTTTATTCCTGCTTTCCGTGCAACTTTCTTTACCGAAGGCGGGCGCACCACTGTCTTGATGTCTTTATTTGCTATAACTCTCCTTGGTCTAACCCTTTGCGCTCGATGCCAAAATAACGCAAAATTTCAAATAGCTTCTCTGACACACGGTATTTCTATTTTATAAAAGTTAGTGCATTTTGTACGCTTGAAATTGAATATTGCGATTCATGCAGCAGTCGCGCTTTCAATAATTCTCCGGATATAAACAAAAATTTGCTTAATAAAATTATTTTGAAACGCGACAGAACAGTTTTTAATGGCGCCTCGGAGTCGCCATCCGAGTGCAAAGGGTTAATTCTCGTGTCAGCACTGTAATGTGTAGATCAGAATTATGTATATTTTATTTGAATAACGTGGAACGAGTCAAATTTTATTCGCACGATTTATTCCAAACGTTATCCGGATAACATTTGGTTCGAAATATTAGTCGAATCGAATTTCATTCGAAAAATACATCGGAAACATTAGGCGAATCAAAGTTTATTCGAAACCTAATTAGGATGAAATTTTATTCGAAACATTAGGCGCATAAAATTTGATTCGAAAGCTCGTTGAGATAAAATTTTATTCGAAACATTACATTATTATATTATAATCAAGAAATTGATTTAACTGTTTCCTACGAAAGACGCCTTGTGATCCCAACAATTTTAACCCTAGAAAGATAACCATATGACAACGTACGTAAAAGATAACCATACGCTTCAGAGGCGCATGCTTTTCTAAGGCGTCAATTTTATACTAACAATGGATATTTATTTAAGTTAATCTAGTCATTTTAAAGGTTTGGCATTATTGTAAAAATAAAATGCATTTATATTATATTTTTTTATATTTTAAGTAATTTTAAACTTAAATCACTAGACCTCTATGAAAAATTAACAAAAATCAACAGTCTTCGGTTTATGGGAACAAATCCCGTAAAATATCACAAAAAATAGTGTTTTATCCTTACAAACTAGTAGACTATAATATAATCAGTGTAAAAAAAACTATAATATTATAAAAAATTTCTTTAGAGACAGTCATGACAAACGTCTTTCTTGTGTTCACCACAAACTGTCTTTTTGCATTTGGCACAGGTCATCTTTGACATTCTTTTCTTTTTAGACGTGCAAAGACTGCAATAACGCCTTTTTTTTGGCTGAGGGTTCTTCTTCATCATCTGTGGAAGCCTGTACAGCAGATTTTGGAAGAATATTTTCAATGTTGCTTCGCACATGCCTTGGCAAAGTGGGTGCTTCCAGTCTTTGCGTCATCCACGGTGCAGTCAGTTGTTTATTTCGCAGGCGCCTCTGCGACGTAGGTTATCTTTCTCGGGTTAAAAGAAAAAAAGACTGTGGAAACGGTTATTTCTTAGAAAAAGGAGTGTAGGAAAGAAATCTCGTAATGAAGTTTCAGCGGAAAGACGCTTGACATAATCGATTGAAAGCTACGGTCGCGCGTTGTACCAACATTCCGCTAATAATTTTTCCTCGTTGACGCGCGAGACCGGCGACTACTTTATTGAAGAGAATATCCGCTAAGCGATGTCTTTATTACGCCGGTGAACGTCGTCTCGATCTGACCTACGACAATAAGGTGAATGTTCGCCATGGAACATTAACATCGATGTTTATGCCCGCGATACGCGGCCTAAACGCAGCTTTGATTTACCGTCACGCGAACTCGTTACCCGTGCTACGAACAAACGTGTAAATATGCGCGTATATCGTGTATCGAGGGACACTTGTCTTATATCTACGTGCTTACGGACACACGTGGGCAGACTGATCACCGAGACCTTAATGATCGAACATCCTCGCCGCGAATGAATTACAGGAAGCGCCTACTTCGATTCCTAATGCAGCGGAATGGATAACGACGGGATTTATCCGTTACATTTCGATGGGATTTTAAAACGATCAATAAACGAACGATGATTACCGTGGAACGGTTCGACGTGTACGGCGTTCCGGTGTCGCGATACATATTATTAATAAAGTGGCGAGACGCGATGGAAAACTTGCATCGATTTTCATTGATTAATTTGACACACGATGCCGATTACCTGTTTATTAAGCGTAATCAACGTAACAGATGTAAAACGACGAAAGATAATCGAGATGGATTCGATCGATGTGAAAATAATTATACCAGGAGCCGATTGGAAGACATGCTGGGAACGGTATATTGTACATATTTCTCTTGTAAATAAGTAAAGAATAAATAATTATAATATTAATAATAAATAATAATGGAAATAAGTAAAATTTGTATATAAAATAAGTATGAATTTTATTCGGATGACGAATAAAATATAAAGACTAATGAATAAAATTTTATTCGACGCTATCGAATAGAAGTTTATGCGAATAAAATTTTATTCGACACTATCGAATAGAAGTTCATGTGAATAAAATTTTATTCGACGCTATCGAATAGAAGTTTATGCGAATAAAATTTTATTCGACGCTATCGAATAGAAGTTTATGTGAATAAAATTTTATTCGACGCTATCGAATAGAAGTTTATGTGAATAAAATTTTATTCGACACTATCGAATAGAAGTTCATGTGAATAAAATTTTATTCGACGCTATCGAATAGAAGTTTATGCGAATAAAATTTTATTCGACGCTATCGAATAGAAGTTTATGTGAATAAAATTTTATTCGACGCTATCGAATAGAAGTTTATGTGAATAAAATTTTATTCGACACTATCGAATAGAAGTTTATGTGAATAAAATTTTATTCGAATAAAAATTCATTCGAATAAACTGTTATTCGAACAAGAATTTATTCGTACAGGAATTCATACGGAAAATAATTGATTAGAATCAAAATTATAAAATGTAAAATACTTTTTCATAGTTGATCGATTTATTTCTTCCATGTTATTTCTTCGAATTATTCGAATAGAAAATGTTTCGAATGAAGAATTATTCGAACAAAGAATTGTTCGAATAAATAGATAGAATAATTTATGATGAATAATGAATTATTCGAGTAAAATATTCGACTAAAAGGAATTTATTCGAATATAACTATCTTAGAGAAATATTTATTCGAAACAGTCCGAATAACATCCGACTCTGTTAGAATGCTATAAATATATATTTTGAATGGATTTTGGTACGCATTAAATCCGTAGTTTATTAGAACGGTATAAGTTAGAACTTCAAGGGTTTAATGAGGTTTGAAATCACGAAGTATAGAAGATAATTCCGTCTGCTTGTTGTATTTTGGAATCTTAATGCAATAACTGAGAGATGCGTCTAGAAATCCGTTTATTACATCCCTTTCCCTCAAATTAGATGTATCTTCGTTCATTTCCTGTTTTCTTCCCACGTGTTCCCATACGTTTACACGAATGATTGCACGGAAAATCGTCTTCGTGCTCGTGCCTGCTACGGTAATGTTGTATGTATACTCAATTTTTCTATCGTAAACAAATGCACCTTTTTCAACTGCACAAATTGTAGACACATTTTATGTTTGTCTTGACTAAGAGTGCATCCACCTCTGGAGGTATTGTTTCGACATTTTTGCAACTTAACGTCTTACATACATACATGTATACTTGCATTTCAACAAAATAGTGTAATTTGTATACATTTATTTTAATGTTATATATTTTATTATATTATTATTGCAATATATTGTTTCGCATTGTTATCATCTTTTGCATTAAAATATGGAGAACTGAAACGTTTTATGCACGTTAGCGTAATTCTAAGACAAAAGATGTACTAAAAAATACCATTTAAAGATTCTGTATGTCCATAAAATTTAAAAAGTAGCAACTAGAACACGATCTAGCGTTCGCGTGATACATCGATGCATCACATCGTTTGAAATCGCTTCGATTGAAGCATTAAATTTTTAGGACACACCTCGGAAACACAATGTTTTCTAAAAGCGTAATAATCGATCGTTGCCCCTTCAGATGATGGAACACGTTTGAATCGGACACTTCTGAGACCTCCAGCGAAATCGAACACTTACAGCATGGGTCCGCAATAGCTTGTAATTTCTGCGGTAACCGTGGCTCGATGCCTAGCGGATTCGTAGAATTTAATCGAAGTTATGGCACGATTTGCACACTCGCCTCCTATATTGTTCCGCCGGCTACGCAGCGTCTACGAAAAGGATCACCGTCATTATCGGCAACTCGCTGTCGAACGACCGGTATGAATAAATGACGAGGTTCGCGCTCGCGAGCCCGCGCCGAAGGACCGCGGTTTGAGCCACTTTCCATCACTCTAGGTGCTCGTTTGCCTTCGCGGCGCAACGGCGAATCTCGTCGAACGCTGTAATCGAGTGGTCAGTTGCATGCACGTTTTCGCGTTGCCGCACACGCGTGGAATGTGTCAGAGTGTCAATAGCTCATGGTCGGAACGATTTTACCAGATAGATAGTTCGCTGGGGCAACCGTTGCGTTCGTAAACTCCACGGAAACGTTTGATAAACACCTTTCGACCGCGTATGCAGCAGTGCACAGCCGCCGCTTTATGCGCGATAAATCGACTCTGGATCATTATGCGAAATTAAAATGGTCTGTATCGGTTGCAAGACAAGGAGCCACGTGAATAATAAAATTCTTCTTCATTTTCAAATTCTTCTTAAATAATATTAACACTTTATCGACCGCTAGCCTATTTATCGGCTTTTCGATTGCCAATGCTTATCGACCGATAGCCTATTAATCGACTTTTAGCTATCGACGGTTTTCGCTTCTTTACTGTTTTGTTAGTAGCTGACCTCCTGTATGCTGACCTCCCCATATCCTTATGAATTATAATTATAATAATAATTATTATTTATTATTATTTTTAAAGGAATAAGCACAACACAATGAATAGCGAAAATTTAGCCGGTACTGGGAGCAAATGCGCGCGCGACTAAGCCAGTCCTTACTGAGTGGCAGCCTCAACCACGACCGGACGATAAAGTGTTAATAAGTTGAAACTACTACTTTGACATTTGTGGTTTTGTTGAATCTTTTCACTGTTTTAATTTTTATCGTTACACTTTCGGCATATGCAGGGTGCCCCAAAATTATGGTACTTCCAGGAAATTATGGATTCCTGAGGTTATTCCAAGTAACTTTTTCCTTAGCGAAAATGCAATCCGCGGCTTCGTTTACGAGTTATCAACGAAAAACGTTGACCAATGAGAGGCAAGATCAGCTGACGCGAGACGGCCGAGCCAAGCTGAGTAAGTGGGCTTCGTGCGATCGTTGGCTGGGCCGCCTGGCGCCAACCGAGCTCGCCTCTTATTGGTCACTGTTTTTCGTCAATAACTCGTAAACAAAGCCGCGGATTGTATTTTCGCTAAGGAAAAAGTTATTTCAAATGACCTCAGGAATCCTTTATTTCTCGGAAATACCATAATTTTAGGACATTCTGCATACATAAAACCTGTGGTCTAGTGATAAATCGACTAGAGTTTTTTTACTATTTTTAGGAACTTCCTGTGATGAAAATCTTTCTAAAGTGTTCCTCCAGTTCCATGTCGTAGCTCTTGAAGTTAACGAACCACTTATACAATTACTGGAATCTTAAGGACGCAGTGTTAGGTCGGTGTAAAGATAATGACCGATGTTTTAAAATTATTTATTACTTAAACTATTTGTTTCAAAATAATCTTTTTAAAGCTCGAGGAGCAATAAAATTTGATGGAAAAATTATTTGCAGAATACAAAATTACGAGCATTGTATCATTAATTTTGTGTCTGCCTAATGTTAATAATGCAAGAAGTGTGACTGAAAAGTAATTATTTGTTGTAGACAGATGTAACATTAAAACAAGATAATCCTAATAAGTTCATGATTTATTAAATATTACGTTGAACTTGGTAAATTATATTATATTATATCATATATATATATATATATATATATATATATATATATATATATATATATATATATATAATATTATATAATTATTTCTATATCAAGAAGAGTTGGATCTAGAATTTCATTAGCTATGATATAGTAATCTATTTCAGTCTCGTGATCTAAAACGTTACCATCCAATAAAGTAATTTAAATAGGAAGAGTTTTGTGAAAATAAAGGTGAAAATAAAGTGACGCCTGAACCGTTTGGGATTAATTATACCCTGAACATTATCAATCTATAGGTATTTCATCGTTTTTGTAATAAGAACAGACCTCGATAAAGCAAACATTGATCTGTTAAAAATAAACGATTTATTATTAATAACAACAGTTTCGAAACCGATGGGGTCAATTTGACCCCAAATGGTTCGCGGAAGATTAAATACATGGTGAAAGTTAATTCAACTTTCCAAGGAAATTTAACGAATGTAGAGAATGTTTCCTCGGTAGAAATCACGAGAAATTATGCAAAAATAAAAGAGATACAAACTGCTAGTTAGAAAATGTCTACGCGTTATAGTGTGTGCGCTAAAAATCAATCCAAACAGTTTTCGACAAGCAGATACGACAGTTTCTATTGCAAATTCCAGTAGATAGATTGATTTTCTAGCACTTACTCTTCATCCAAAGCCGCTATCGAAAGAAGTAAAGACACGCAGCCCCCAGTTGAAGTGTCCGAAAATTAAATCAAGTTTCCAGGCGGCTGAGAGGGTCGAAGCTGGCGGCCGAGTTAGTCCCGCCCCTGGTGATTACTCATCTGACCAGGAAGGAAGGGTTCGTGGGGTATATCTTTCGGCGAGAAACGGGCTTGCTAACTGAAACCGCAGAGACAAAGCACGATCCGGGACGGCCGAACGGAGGGATGAGACGAAAGAATATTAGCGGACAGCTCGGAGGAGTAGCGGTGCCATCTTCGTTCCTTTTTTTCCGGGGGGGCTTTCGTTTCTTCTGGCTGCCGTCCTTTGGCTCTGCTTCGGCATCGTCATCTTATACTTTTAGTAGGAGAAGAAAGACGGTCGCTAATAGAATCCGCGGTCCTTTATTTACTCGGCTGGCCGGTCGCAGCCCTCCGCCCGCTCCACACCAATTTTCGGTTCTTCTTTTTCTCCCTCGCTCGTCTCTTATCAAGCCGATCCTCCTCCTACCGTTCAGAGGGTCGGCCACGAGTCGCTGCGACGACCTGTCTTCTTCGCAGAAAATGACAAATTCCTCTCGCGTCCCCCGCTATTATTATATTAGACGATTCTCCGCTCGTTCCGTTCGTTCTCCGTCGCGTTTAACGACCACTTTGCGAACGGTGTACGCCTCTCTTCTTTCTTTTCCGCGCCACCGCTCGCAAAAACGACGTTTCCTCATTTTTCAGACGATCGCTGAAATAACGGACAGCGAGAATGACATTTTCTGAAAGTGCTGGCGGAATTTGCGACAAGCTACGAACTGTTTCCAACTACAGCAGAGACGCTCTTATCCGAAAGTTTATTTTGTGTAATATTCTGATAACAAAATATTCTATTGAAAAATTTAATTCAATATAAATTCGATATAATTAAGACGATGGTTAGATAATAGAACGTTCGGATATCAGAATATTGTAAAAATAAATATTCGGATAAAGGAGACTCTGCTGTATTATTTTAACACTTTGACTGCCATGTCATCCATGTATGGATCACGGAATTATTTACGTAGATTTGACAATTATGTTTTACTCTATTACGTCTCTCAAGTATTATATTATATACACGTAATATAATTGTTCACATAATATAATTTGTATATATCTTAATTCGATTATGCATTAGAAAAGTATTGTTATAAAGCTACAATATTTCTGGAAATATAAACAACGATCTTATCAATATAAATTCAATGTTGGTGGTCTATAGAGGATGAGTTATTTATCTCTTTCATTTTAACTTTTCTTGCAATGTGCAGGTTGTATAAAAAAATGTTTCGGACGAAAGTGATCTGGTACCAAGATAGGTATCCACGGTAACAATTAATTTATTGCCATTTTCCCTTTTTATCAAAATATGACGATTATCTTGTGTTTTTAACTCAACAACATTTAATCATACCATTTGAAAGTCTATTAAATACGCAATAAAAAATGATTAAAGTGCATAGGTTGAGAAATTAATTTTTATCGAGATATTATTTAGCTAAATTTCTAAAAATATTATATATTACATATTAACTAACTACTATATATTAACTAATAACTAACTACTACTACTAACTACTACTACATATTAACTAACTACTACATATTAACTAATAACTAACTACTACTACTAACTACTACTACATATTAACTAATTACATATTAATAAAATATTATATATTATATATTAACATGTACGTAGTGTGTAAAATTAAGATGAAAGAGTTAAATGACTCACCCTGTATATCAACTTATCTATAAAGTACACTTTTCAAAAATAGGAGATTGAAGTTTAACAAATATTCTTGTCAAAAGAATGTTTCTTTTCTTTCTTCAAAGATCTGTTTCCTTAACCTTCTTTTTACTAAAAAAGCAAACGTTGGCTACACTTAACCAACGTACAATTTTCTATATTATTTACATGACTTCGTATTATATTCGCATTTATGTGAATGCCATTCTGATTCCTTGTACTTCCATTACATTAATATTATAAATCATTTAGAAATTAAACAATGTAGCTCCACGCTTGCTCCTTTCGTCCGCGGTCGCGCACAACGACCGCTTTGCGAACAGCGCACGCCTCTCCTCTTTCTTTTCCGCAGCCATCGATCGCAAAAACGGCGTTTTATAATTTTTTCCGATCGGTGTAACGTTCCGATGTCCAGTGATCCGATAATCGCGTACGAAAGGCTTTTTACGGTGGCCGGCAATAGGATTTATTCCATCGGCGATGGGACCGCTGAAAGAGGAAACGAACCAGCGCGCTCCACGGAGCGAAGCCCCTGGTGGAACAAGGAGTTAAGCTCGTTGACATCGCACTCGTGAGGTCAGCCAACCAGAGTTCGATTCCCACCGATCTTACTTTCGTACTTTGCCACTCACTTACTCACTTGGCCGTGGCTCGCTCGAGTATCGAGGGTATACGCGTCGATGTGCATCGCTATCAGGGGGTCACGTGCCGGGGTCGGATACTTGTTTCGCTGCTGTTATCACGTTTATTTGCGTATTATATTGCCACTTTTACGCGCAAATATCTTTTATGCCCTTGCCACTGTTGCAACTAGCGGATCGCTTTGCTAGGCGTCGAGAAAGATCATTATTATTCGGCCGCACCGTAATGCGAATCTCGCTTTGCACCTTTTGAGGGTGAACACGTAGACGGACTTGCCAATAAAAGTCACTGACATATTCATAACCTTGGCATACGATACAAACTTCTATGATGTCAACGAAAATATCAATTTTATCTTTTTATAATTCTTTAACCCTTTGCACTCGAAGCCATTTTAACTGTAAATCTAAATTAATTTTCTTGACTTATGGTATTTCCATTTTACATGACGAAGTGCATTTTATGCATATGAAATTTAGTCTTGTGACTCATACAACAGTTAGACTCTTAATAATTTTTTATATCTAAACTTTGATAATATAAAAATTATCTTGAAACGTGATATAACAATTTTAGTGGCGCCTCAGAGTCACCACTCGAGTGTAAAGGGTTAATTTATGATTTTTATCTTATTTTTGCATGTTTAATTTTTACTTTATTTTTGTACCTTTAATTTTTACCTAATTTTTGTAGTTTTAATTTTCATCTTATTTTCATATTTTTAATTCTTTTAATTTGTCGTATGCACTATACAAAATAATATTGCAATACGATAAAGAATGTGTTATATGTTTCACTAGAATATATATTTTTAATTTAATAAGACGTATTTTTATTGAAAAGTCAAATTTTATTCAAATGTTAACGGTATATGAAGCTTCCTAAGTTTCGTCGGTAAGCGTATGACCATGACTATGGTCATTCGCGTGTCATTTTGTAGGTCGTGGGACATCGGAAGAAGTATATGAAACATGGTGACAATCGTGACCCAGCACAAGAATTTTTACTTAGGTACAAGTTCAAGAAACGCATTCATAGTAATAGCAACAGGAGATTTTCCCGTTGTGGCTGTTCTGAAAATTAAACAACGGTAACTTCAACTACGAAATAACGAAATTACTTTCTTCGTCATCGACAGTCTAGTAACACTTCGTATTGCTAAACGCGACTAATGTATATTGCATATTGTTTCATAACTAGACAGCGGATTTTAATGCAAAATAAATATTTTTGGCCTCGATTGCAGAAAAGAGAGGTTCGGTAAAAAGAGTACTTATTTTTTTAATGATTTCAATGAGATGTGAATAATATAATAGAGCATTCGTCAATTCTTCGAATGTCTTCACATTCTTGCATTTGACTTGTCCATTTTTGTTACAAATGCATAAAATCCGCAGTTTATTTATAATATTGACAAGATTGGATTTACATAAACTTCGTACAATTTCTATTGCGATATATGCTCGAATAAATCAGTTTATCTGAAAATGTCACATGGAAACATTTTTATAACATCTTGTAATAATATTAAGAATTACATAATAAAAAAAAATAAAATAAAAACTGAAAAGCCAGTCATCTCGACTTTGGTAATTCCAGTATATTAATTTAGCCCTTATAGAATGTATGTCGCGTTTCACGTGACATTATATAGGGTGTCCCATAATTATGTTAATATCTGGAAAGGAGTGATTCCTGAAGTCATTTCAAGTAACTTTTTCCTTAGCGAAAATGCAATACGCGGCTTCGTTTACGAGTTATTAACGAAAATCATTGACCAATGAGAGACGAGCTCCGCTGGCGCAAGGCGACCGAACCAGCGAGCGCTCGAAGCTCAGTTCCGCTGATTGGCCGCTTAGCGCTAGGCGAGCTCGCCTCTCATTGGTCAGTGTTTTTCGTTAATAACTCGTAATAACACCCTTCGTTATTATATTTATTTATATTTATATTATATTTTCGTTAATAACACTCTTTCCGGGTGTTAACATAATTATGAGATATTTTTTTGACAAAAAATATGAGTTCTTTATTTATCAATTCAACAAATTTTGATTTTTGCACAACTTCTCTTGGTGATTCTATAGTAAAGACATTTTTAAAAAATCATTAAAAAGGGTCCGAAAATTTTCGTGACTGACTGTACATGTGATTTAACTTGAGAGGATCGATATTTCCTCGAAAATTTTGGGTTAAGAAATATTCACAACTGTTTTGGAAATAACTTACGTATACTGCAGCAATTGTTGCAGATTTTGTGTCATCTATAATATCAAACTTATGTTCCATTATTATTTCACTTAAAAAATGTATAAAATAGTACGAATATGTTCACTTTTACATTTTGCTGCAGCATTTATGTTCGACGAAACAAAGCTTGAAAAACAAATAAATTTCCAATGATACTGCAATCCTTTTAATCATTTTCCCAGATGTTTATTCGTGTCCCTTACACCATCGCGCATCGAAGGCGCACAAAATGGCGGTCTGGTAATGAAAGAAACTTGGTCCGCAGCACGGAGCAATTTCTGCATTGATAATGACTCGCCGTGCGAGACAATATCCACACAACGATAATTATTCCTTCGATGAACACGACTCTTCGATCGAACCGCTCGATCGGAATGCCGTCCGTCACAAATCTATTATGGTCGCGGGAAACGTATTCAAAAACTCGTCTGTTCCGTCGATATAATTCCTATTAAAATGCCGACGTCGACCTCGAGGAACTTTCAATAGACGGCGCGCGATCCACCGAATATGAAAATTCCGACAATGACTTGGCTCGTAAAGATCCAACAGGAGATGATATCGGCGCCGGCTCGTACGGCTAACTGGTAATTAGTATTCGTGCGTATCTATTTCTCTCGCGAGCGTAAGGTCACCCGCGATATTTATCGTGTCGTGAGTCGAATATGCGAATATGCTAGGGTGACTAAGATTGTACAGTTACACGCCCGCAGTAGCATAACTTTTGCGGTGGTTGTTCACTTATTTGCAAGAGAGGAACGCGCGGTATTCCTACGTGGTTGGTCGCGACATTAAAAACGCATTTAACGGACGACGCGATTGCCCGAATCGGCGAACACTTTTGTGGAGTAACGTTTATACTGTAAAAGCTTTCGGTCAAATCTCTGTTCACCGTTCGAACGACTTCGAATATTTTCATCGAGTTATTAACTCATTGTTTCCAATCATACATTCTTTGAAACTGTTTATGGTGATCGACAGTAATCGAACGAGTTAAACAAACGAAACAGTTTGAACGAGTCAAGTATTGGGTTGGCAACTAAGTAATTGCCGATTTGTTCAATGAAATAAAAAATTTTTTGTTACTTGGAACGAAGTTTAATCTGTAATGTATTTTCCATTTTGTTCGATGACCTTTTGCCATCCCTCTGACAACTTGAAAATTCCACGCTCGTAGAAAGTCTGATCCTTTTCGGCCAAAAACTGAGTTAAGTGAGATTTTACAGCGTCGTCATCATTAAAAGTTTTACCACGAAGGGAGTTGTCCAGCGATCGAAATAAGTGGTAATCCGATGGCGCGAGATCAGGGCTATATGGTGGGTGTAACATCAATTCCCAACCAATATCCTTCAATTTTTGCCGAGTGGACAAAGACGTGTGCGGCCTAGCATTGTCCTGGTGGAAAATGGCACCTTTACGATTGACCAATTCTGGTCGCTTTTCCTTGACCGCTGCATTCAATTTGTCCAGTTGCTAACATTCACGAATAATAAAAAATAACATAATAATAATAATAATAATAATAATAATTTTATAATGTAACAATTACGGATATCATAAAAATGGGAGTGAGAGACATCTATAACACTGAAATCGGCAATTACTTAGTTGCCAACCCAATAGTTCAAACTTTAAATTGAACTAGGATACAGATTTTTTAAACTACCTTTTAGATACTATATTATGCTGTTGTGAACATATTTGTGAAATTATATATTATAATCGCAATTATAATGATATATTTGTGAAAATTCTCATTTTCGTTACATTGTAAAAAGAATAAATTTCTTTGTCAACTAAAAGGTTATTCATTGGAAATAACGAATAAAAGTGATCAGGAAAATGAATAAGAAAATAAAATAACAAAACTAATGCATAAAGACCCGCTGACTAGTTATGAATAATCCTCTGTCATTCTAGAAATGCGTCAGAGAAGCAAACAAAAAAACAGCAATGTTAACACCATTACGAATTTTTTTGAAAGTGTGTGTTGTATATATTGCTTCATTGAAATGTATCTACTTTATTGTGATGTATTATTTAATTTGTATGTACAATAATTATCTTTACATTTTGTTTTCATAATAACATAATATACAAACATTTTTTCCTATAAACAAACCAAGTTCAGCGTAATTAATTTTCTAGACAATATACATGTATTTAAGCAAAATTTGATTTAGTTTATTTATAACTAAAACTGTATTAGATTTTATTAAACTGAACTGATTTAACTAAGCTTATATTTTATTACATTTCTACTCCGTCATGTGTATTTTTTGAGTTTACATCTACAAATGTCTTGATGTTTTGCTTTCATGATAACATAATAAATAAACAATTTTCCCTATAAGCAAATCAAGTTCAATTCAATTAATTGATTTAGTTTCTTTAAGAACAAAATGAACAAAGTATTAGATTCTACTGAACCTTGTACATAGTTCATTGTTTCGAGAAATCACTTCCTGCCAATGGCGTAAAACCGTTATAAGAAATAAAATTATAGAAACGAAATTCACGGACGGAACTCTTCGTCCAGGATGTTCCTAGAAGAGTCATCTGGGAACAGAGGAGAGAATCGAGTCCCCACCTTGATCCAAATCGGTGGGACACAGATCTTGAGTATCCATCGCCGGCTCGAGGGAGCTTCGCATTGGCGTAAACGCGAATAAGCGGCCTCACCGCGTAATCTCCTCGCTGCGGTTTCGCGTTGCGCGGTATTTTCCGTTAAAGCGTGACCGAACCCGTCTGTAACGGATGTTCGTATTCAATTTTCAAATAAGAGCCTTTCTTTCAGCGGGAAATTAAGTGGCGTGATCGCAGCGATTTTTTGCAGATCCTTCCATCGCTTTTCGAGTCGGCGCGGAAA
The DNA here is from genome assembly GCF_051020955.1 of Megalopta genalis. Taxonomy (NCBI): domain Eukaryota; kingdom Metazoa; phylum Arthropoda; class Insecta; order Hymenoptera; family Halictidae; genus Megalopta; species Megalopta genalis. The sequence goes on from NC_135013.1 coordinate 40,236,513, forward strand.
AGAACGTCGCTGAAATAACGGACAGCGAATTGAATTGTCTGAAAGTGTCTGCGGAATCATGACGAGCTACAATTTGTTTCCAACCGTTGCGTTTAGGTGACCGAAGTTCCGAGCAATCTCACACCTGTCCCCGTGGTAGTATTGTTTCATGCTGGTGCTGTTCTTTTATTCGTTACTTTAACCCTAGAAAGATAACCATATGACAACGTACGTAAAAGATAACTATACGCTTCAGAGGCGCATGCTTTTCTAAGGCGTCAATTTTATACTAACAATGGATATTTATTTAAGTTAATCTAGTCATTTTAAAGGTTTGGCATTATTGTAAAAATAAAATGCATTTATATTATATTTTTTTATATTTTAAGTAATTTTAAACTTAAATCACTAGACCTCTATGAAAAATTAACAAAAATCAACAGTCTTCGCAGGCGCCTCTGCGACGTAGGTTATCTTTCTCGGGTTAAAGACAATTTATGTATTTGATTCTATTTGTTTTCAATAGAAAACAAATTTAAAGTGTGAACTGCGATCATGCTATCATAAATTCAATGTTGGTAGATTGTACATTGTATACGTATCAATTTATTTGTACGGCACACTTTTTAACCAGTCAGCTGTTGTAATCTCTTTCAAAAGTGTGTAGGTTACTGTAATTATACTGTATGTGTTTGGTTTCCTTCATATTTTGTTTAAATACAATAATTTATATCTTTTTTAATTAGTCGTTTTGGACGAGTATATTATTCGTCATGAAGAATTAACAATATTTTGTTACGCCAAAAATACTCGTCAAAAACAATTGATTAAAAATGAGAGATTGAAATATGACAATTGTTCTTTTAAAGGTCTGCTTCTTCGCCTTACGTTCTGCTAAGAAACAAGTATTCCTAAATAAACAGATCTGTTTCTTGAATTATTTTTATGACTTTATATTATACAGGGTGTCCCAGGTTTTAATGTTCAAACTTTGTCAGTGTATTCTATGGCACAAAGTAAGAAAAAAATGTTATGTAAACATAGGTCATACAGAGCTCTATTAAGAAGTTATAACAAAAATTCAGAATAGGAATAGTAATCAACTTGCTGTTACTGCGAGCATTGGCTTGAATAGATCAGCACATGCCGTGTGTTTATGTAAGCTGTGTTTATTAATACATTTCGAAATGTCTACCGTTGTTGACAATACATGATCGACATCGATCGAAGATCGAATTTATGACCGTGCGAATTTCGTTTCTATTCTCTTTCATTTCATTGAACGAATTTTTGTTATAACTTCTTAATAAAACTCTGTATGACCTATATTTTACATAACATTGTTTTCTTACTTTGTGCCATAGAATACACTGACAAAGTTTGAACATTAAAACCTGGGACACCCTGTATAATTAAATCATTCAGAAATTAAACAACATGGCTCTCGCATGTTCCACATACGGACTTCACATTGAAAAGGTTAATCAACATATTGGGGATTAATTATTAAGGGGGTTAAGGGTTAATTAAAAATTCGTAGCAATTTTGAATAACCAAGCGAATATTCGAGTTACACAGTAGTTTTAGAAAATTTTTAGAAATTAAATATTTTCGGAGCTGCTATAAATCATGAGAAAATGGTATACAGCCTAAATTCTACAGTTTCTTTGTTTAGAACTTTCGGGAGCAGCATGAGATTCAGCATAGCTCGCGCCTTTCCCTACAAATCCCGACTTGTGTCCTCCGCGGGGTAAAACCACGCTCCGACAACACGACGCATTGCAACGCGTATATTTTCGTCGCTGTAAAAAAAGGGAAGAAGATTTATGTGGAAAGGAGCCTAAGGGGTCGTAGGGAACTGGTATGAATGACGGCGGGGAAGAAGAAACGGAGGATGGTGTCAGAGAAAAAAAGCTCCGACGACCTGTTTGCCGGATAGTGGCAGTAGACGGAAATGTCATTGCCACGTTCCGGCGTAAAGGGGACAAGAGGACATTTTTTTGTGAAGCAGCAGAGGGAAAGGGTGATAGTAGGCGAAGGGGTGCGGGGGACGGAGGAGACCAGCAGCCACATGGCGCTATGTAAACGCGAGTGTCGTAAACTGACAGCGATATGGGCTGTGTCCTGCTAGCGAGAACACTCTTTTTCTCTTTCTTTTGCTTTTTTTAGATCTTCTTGCGCCGTTCGCTGTCGCTTTTTCATTACTGTGACTTTTTAGTCGACGACCCCTTTCGTAGTACCGCCGATGGAGACATCTGTGCGCCAAATTGCTCGATTTAGCGTCGAGCGACATTGACGGTGGATATCCGAAAGGTTCGCAGATGAAATTATTAACCCGTAAGTGGAGTCTCAAAATGGAGCCCAAAAATGCAACAACTGGAGTAATAAATTCATGTCAATCGAGGAAGAAATCATTCATTTATTGTGTCCCAGCTGCATTTCAGTTGCTTGTTACTATCTTCGATTTCTTCAATTTTTTCAATTTCTTCAATTCTCTTCTTCTTCGTTGTATTGAAGTTCTATTTTTATGTCAGTACGTTACAATTAGACACATTTTTGCAAAATAAAAATTGTCTACGTCAATTATTGCTACACGCCTAGTTCAATTTCGTTTCTCTCTTAAACAATTCTAATAAGTTGGGATTAGTAGTTCAATATTCGCGCGCGTAGCTTCTTTTAATATTTTCACTGTTTTATATTTTACCTATTCATTTTCATCATAGATGCATAAAAACCTCGGTCTAATTATAATATTCATATGTTGTGGCCAAATTTTTCTGTTACGTAAATATTTATTTTACGTTACAATTTCGTATGTCTGTACTATTACAAGATCAACCAATCAGTCTATTAATAGTCCTTTTTATTGAATGAGCGAAAGAAATCGACCGATTCGAAGCGTTGAAATACAGGGTGTCCCGAAAATGTCTCGCAATCCGGAAACGGGAGGTTCCTGAGGTCATTTGAAGCAACTTTTTCCTTTGCGAAAATGTTCTCCGAGGCTTCGTTTACGAGTTATTAACGAAAATCACTGACCAATAAGAGGCGAGCTCGGCTCATTGGCTCGCCAGTTCCGCTCATTGGCTCGGCCGTCTCGCGCCAAATGATCTCGCCTCTGATTGGTCACTGTTTTTCGTTAATAACTCGTTAACGAAGCCGCGGATTGCATTTTCCCTAAGGAGAAAGTTGCTTCAAACGACCTCAGGAATACCCTACTTTCGGATTGCGAGACATTTTTGGGACACCCTAAACACAATGAAAATTTCATCGATATCTCAAAATAGCTACGTCAATGTATATTAAACAATCATCAACGTAATTATAGGCAGAGTCATGGCACAGTGTATAGTTCACTCAAGGATTAACTTACTGCTTGAATTGAAGACTACCTGTCGAAGGTGATAATTGACCACTTAATTGATATTCATTTTTATTGAACGAATAAATAAAACTCATCGTTTTCCAGTATATGAAAGATAGTGTAAATACAGGGTGTCCCAAAAATGTTTCGCAATCCGGAAATAGGAAGTTCCTGGGGTCATTTGAAGTGACTTCTTCCTTAGCGAAAATGCAATCCGTGGCTTTGTTTACGAGTCATTAATGAAAAATAGTGACCAATGAGAGGCGAGATCAGCTGACGCGAGCCAATGAGCGGAACTAGGCTTCCTATACTCGTTGGCTAGGCCGCCTCCCGCCAGCCGAGCTCGCCTCTCATTGGTCACGGTTTTTCGTTAATAACTCGTAAACAAAGCCGCGGATTGCATTTTCGCTAAGGAAAAAATTGCTTCGAATTTCTGTATCGTGAGACATTTTTGGGACACCCTGTATAATCGTCAAATAGATATCAGAATTCACTTACTTACCCCAACTACAGAGCTTATTAGCATTTAGCTAAAAAGATCCACAATGTTAATTTTCGAATGTAAGAAAAAACGAATGTTCAAAAACACTTCAAACCGCACTTACAATGGAGACTAAAAACTAAATGGAAATCACCGAAAAAGCTGTAACACATTTTTGAGCGACCGTGGACAATGTCCTGTATCAAAGGAGAATAACAAATTATTTGTGGGATTTAGCCGACGAAACCGATGTTTCATGGATCAAGCAACGAACGGATCGCGTTCCTAGATCCAAGGGAATCCAGAGTATCGTCGGCATTTCTTGTCCATGAATGACCATTCTTGTTCCACCATTCGACCCACTTCATGGCCAAACCGAGAGGCTAGGTCCCGAGCTAATTGGTCTCTCGAAGCTGTTTCGGGTACATTTTTGAGGATCGCTCCTGACCTCCCTACCATTTTTCGATCATTATCCCTCCCGTTCCATTGTCGGACTCCGAATCGATCGAATTTTTACCCTTCCCACTTCTCGACGCCTCGCTCCTGTAATTCCCAGGATTTTGACCCGCATCCCCGGATTAATGGAACTACTTATCCTGAACGTGGGCCACGTTCAACTATGTAATATCGGAGATCTTCTGTAGAAAAATAAGACGGGACATTAATCTTGGAACGTCGGATGGGAAGTCGGTTTGGACCCATCGTATTACCTAAATGTTTCGTTATTACTGTGATTAATATTTTTTCGTTATTATCATGATTAATATAGAAATATTTCGTTATTATTATCATTAAACATGCTTATATCGCAAGCGGTGGATAATATTTATACGAGAAATGGCTACAAAGTGCACATAATTTGGTACACAGTTGACGTGGTCTATGCTTATGCTTCATTTTCTTAGGGCAATTTTGGTAGGTTTTATAGAACCTGACGTTTTTATGAAGCTTTTCATTGAAGCGTTTTTTCATTGTATTCTTTTGCACTTTGTTGTACGATTAAAGTCGTCGGGTTGATTATTATTCAGAAGTTGTCTGACTATTCCTTTATCGTGAGTCAGACTGAAGTATTAGTCACCTGTAGTTATTCCAGAAAGTTGCCATTTGAATCATTCATTATCTTTATAATTAGCTGAAACTTAGAAAATTATCGAAACAGAAAGTTATTAGAAAATTATTGAAACTTAGACAATTAAAATATTACTAAATACTTTTTACCCAAAATGAAAGAAGACATTGAGTTTGAACTTTTGTTATATTTTTTGTTTTGTAGTAGAAATAATTCAATTTGAAATGTTCCAAAGCTACAATAATTCAATTTTAAATGCTATAGGAGTACGATAATTCAATTTGAAATGCTGTAGAAATGCGATAATTCAATTTAAGATGACATAAACGTAGAATAATTCAACTTAAAATGCGGGAAACATGCAATAATTCAATCTAAAATGCTATAAGCATACAATAATTAAATTTGTAATGTTACAAAAATACAATAATTCAATGTAGAATGTTTTAATATGAGATTTTAAATTACGATATTGTTAAGAGGCTCCTGACTAAACTATCTATTTTATGCATGTATGGTAAAAATGACCAGATCAAATTAAAAAAAAAGTGAGAAAACTTTTAAAAACTTTACATTGTTTGTGCATGATTTATCAACTTACAAAAATGATTAAATAAAGAATCTTGATCTAACGCGGTCTACTCGTGACAGAAATACTGATCGATCGGAAAAGCGAGCGTTGCCGGCCAGATCTATCTGCTGCTGAACGCTCAACGCAGGAAGCGCCGGTGGTGCCTAAATTTTCACACGAAATCTCACTCTCACGTTTATGTCGTTACGTCAATTAGAATCCTTGCGATGCGGTGTATCCATTAGCGGACGCGTCGCGTTCACAGAATGTTAAACTTAACGACGTATCATGAGCCCATTAGCTTATCAATGAGCAACCCTTGAGTACGGGGGAGTACGAAAATAAACTGTGCGACTCCATGTGAACCCAACCACCTTTCTCTGCTCCCTTTTTCCACGGTGTCACATACCTTCTCACACTTAGCCGCGTTCGAAGCGGACAAGCTGGCGATACATATGGCTGCGGTGCCGTCGACGACGACGCCAAGGACGACCGACAAAAACCTACTTCTCGTACTATGCTCTCGAAAAAATTCGTGCGTAGCCTGTAGTAGCGTGCTTACAAAGAGCGTCCAAAGTTTGTTGCTACAGTAAACAGTGCGTACGCAAATGCGTTACATCACGTGTTTCAGGCACCTAGAATTTTTGGACGACGCGTAAGAGGATCTGCTTATACGATCGCTCTGCGCTTAGATCATCTTCTCTTAGAGTACTTACAACAATTTCGAAACTAACCGTATAATTTGAGCCGTTTATTTTGAAAGTGGCATAAGTCACTTTGTTTTGAAGTCGATATATTTAAGGATTTGCGTTTGAACACGTTTAAAAATATGGATGCTAACTTTCGAGAAGATTTACTTGTATTTGTTATCTCAGGATACCGATATTTTTCTCGGTATAAATAATTTCGTATAAACAGTAAAAAATCACCACTTTTCATTACGGTAAAGTGACTTATGCCATTTTCAAAATAAACGGCTCATTTCAGAGTGTTTCAGATTGGAAAGTTTTTTTGGAGCTTCGAGAGAATCGAGGTCTTAGCAAATTCGTTATAGGGATTTTGTGATATACGTTCTTCTTCCTTCGTTATTCTGCATTAAAAAGCGATGTTCTATTTGATCAGTTTGTTTAGTTGATGCTTCTTTGCGCAATGCATTAGAACATCGTTTGTATAATTTTCTATTGTACTTCCGGCAGTGATTTTTGAGCAGTTGACATTACACTTTTTGATTTTTTTCTACATGTTACACGATAAATTTTATTTAACAATAGAAGGAATAAGATAAATACTTGGAAAAATGAATACTGTCAAGTACGAATCTACTTTGGCACATAAGCAAAGTTACTGAACAACGTTGCACGAGACGAAGAACAAAGAAAACGTACAAATCTAACAAGCATTCATTGAAATAAAAGAAATATAAATCTGAAAGAGAACAAAAAATTTTGTAATGTTATCAACTAACTAATTCAGTTATTAGATATAATAACTAACGAGTTATAATAACTAACTTAGTTATTAGTTATAGTAACTAACGAGCTATAACAACTAAGTTAGTTATTATTAGTTATAATAATTAACGAGTTATAACAACTAACTTAGTTATTAGTTATAGTAACTAACGAGTTATAACAACTAACTTAGTTATTAGTTATAGTAACTAACGAGTTATAACAACTAACTTAGCTATTAGTTATAGTAACTAACGAGCTATAACAACTAACTTGGTTATTAGTTATAGTAACTAACGAGCTATAACAATTAACTTAGTTATTAGTTATAGTAACTAACGAGCTATAACAACTAAGTTAGTTATTATTAGTTATAATAATTAACGAGTTATAACAACTAACTTAGTTATTAGTTATAGTAACTAACGAGTTATAACAACTAACTTAGTTATTAGTTATAGTAAATAACGAGTTATAACAACTAACTTAGCTATTAGTTATAGTAACTAACGAGCTATAACAACTAACTTGGTTATTAGTTATAGTAACTAACGAGCTATAACAATTAACTTAGTTATTAGTTATAGTAACTAACGAGCTATAACAACTAACTTAGTTATTAGTTATAATAACTAACGAGCTATAACAACTAACTTAGTTATTAGTTACAGTAACTAACGAGTTATAACAACTAACTTAGTTATTAGTTATAATAACTATCGAGCTATAACAACTAACTTAGTTATTAGTTATAGTAACTAATGAGTTATAACAACTAACTTAGTTATTAGTTATAGTAACTAACGAGCTATAACAACTAACTTAGTTATTAGTTATAATAACTAACGAGCTATAACAACTAACTTAGTTATTAGTTATAGTAACTAACGAGCTATAACAACTAACTTAGTCATTAGTTATAGCAACTAACGAGTCATGATCGTTAATCATTAATCATCCACCGTGAAATAAACTTACTAGAAAACCGACGCGTCGCTTTACACCGTGCGCTAAATACGTTGTAATTTTCGATCGCGACATCTCGATCGGTATCTGAACAGTAGGACCCGCCGTAGCTTTGCATTTTTCCGAACGAGCGCCGATGCACGCGAGTGCAACGGTTCCTGCTGCAGCTGCGGGAGACACACGAGGGTCGCTGGAACTGCGGTCATCCGCGACGTTACCGCAAGTCGCGTGTTAAAAGAAAGAACCCGCTGGCCTGCACACTATGCGCGGGCTTTTCTTATTGCTCGTGCCGGCTCGCAGCTAGTTTCGAGAAGACGACGATCGGCGTCGGCATTAACGTCGTCGTCGGACTCGCGTTTACGATCGACGATCGCACGGGCTGGCGAACGAGTGTTACGTTTCAAAAACCGCAGAGCACGCTGAAAGCGTCGCGCCACGCTCCTGGGAACACGTCTCGATTTTCCTTTCCCTTTATTTGGATTACCATTCGATCCTCAATGCAAAAATACCGCGACGACCCTCGGTTGTCGCTTTTACCGATGATACTCGCAGATGGTCGGAGATAATCGGAGAAATCTGCGAACAATCTGCAATCTTGCGAAAGGATGAAGTTTAATGTTATTAAGAGACGCGTTTGTTGAAGTCATTTTGCGGTTTGTTTTTAACGTATTAGTTACGGCGTCATAATGATGATTCGTAGTTTATTTGGTTGGTCGCGATCAGACTGTCGATTTAAATGCACTTGTGACAGAAATGAGTAGATAAAATACGAGACAACGACAGGATACTGTTATAGTAAGGTGATTGCACGAGGAAGTATCGTTTCTCATATCATTTACGCATTAACATTTATACAGCAGTTGTGTTATACACCTACAGATGGCTTGCAAATGCTATTTTGTTATTACTCGTAATATGCTTCACATTTTATTTGCTTAATTAGCAGTCGTCTTGACGATGTACAATGCGTTCAATAAAACTGCGATTTTGTTTGTACAATATCATTCACGGGAGTATTAGTATCCATTCGATGAAATTGTTGTTCACTTATTCGTCGTTTGACGTATTTTACACGAAATCTTACATTTTCACATAGTCCGTAATTATGAAAAAATATTAGCATTGCGAACTCAAATAGCTGCCATTCGATAAAATCTTTCGGAAGATTAAATAACGATCTGTGAATAATCATATAATATAATATATAATATAATAATATAATAATATAATAATATAATAATATAATAATATAATAATATAATAATATAATAATATAATAATATAATAATAATATAATATAATATAATCATATATATAATCAATATTCATTTATTAACACTATGCCGTCCGGTGGCACCACGCTGGTGCCATGTAAAAACTATCTGTTGTATATCGGTGGTACCACTTTGGTGCCATTTTAAAAAACTGAAATAACATTTGAACTATATTTCTTGGGCTGTTAAAAGGCAGCGATCTAACTATAGCATTATGCTTATTTAACTAAGAATTAAGTACGAAAATTCTTGGATGACATATCTTAATTTTAGGAATTCATATTACCGTCATTTTCGAAATATTTTGTTAAATCTAAAATTTCCAAGCTATTGTGCCGGCGTCAAACCAAAGAATCATATCTAAGATCTGCGGACGGCATAGCGTTAACATGATCAAGATGTGAAAAGAATTATTTATTTGTTACTTATAACAGCTAATAAATCTCTGAGAGAAAGTACTTCAATAAATGCGTAAATTGCATCGAATATAATATAAAGTTAAAATATATTTCTTCTTTAAAAACTAGCATATGTGGAAACAAATTCAAGATCATTTTATCTACACGGTTGCTTTATCAAATCTCACATTCTTTTATTTCTTCCTCATATTTCACTGTTATGAGAATAGGTTTGCGTCACAACTGGTGTTAATAAAATCTTCGTCGGCCAAACTCTGATTGAAAATCGAGACAAACGTTCCCATCCAACGATACGATCGGAGAATCAGCATTAGGAGATTTATAGATTCGTAATCTCGCTATCAGGTGTCCTAATAGAGGGTTTCACTCGCACGGCTATTCTCTGGTTTTCCAAAGGTATTGATTTATCGTCGAATCGAGAAATCCAATTTTAGGGCCGAAAGGGATAGCCGTGGTCCAGGTGGCACGATCTAATTAGGAGCTAATGAGGGTTCACTGGCCTCCCAGGTAATTCGATATTCAGGCAAACAGGGGTTTTCCTCCAGCACCGCGTGCTTGTAGACTACAGCTTACCCCGTGAAAGAGAGCGCAGCCCCCAAGCCCGCAGTCATACTATCCACGTGGGAAGCTTCGCTCGGTCTTTACCATCTTCTCATTCATAGCGGCTCTTCGCTGCCTTATCCATCCACCGTCCTTAAGAGGCTCGCGATTGTCCTTGCTTTGAATATCAAATGGTCATCGATCCTGATTACGAAATCGGACGCGTTCGCTCCTTTATTCATCTAGTCTGTCGCTTAATGAGTTCATCACGACATGTCACGTGCTGCTTGTGACAGTTTTCGTTCCTCGTGTCAATGCCATGCCTGAATTGTCTTTAATTGCTCGTAATTTTTGACGCGGGCAATTGCTGCTCTTGGAACTAGATTTCCTTCTGTCGGAAGATCAACCTGCACCGGTCTTGCGTGAATATTATTTTAACCGCGATGTACCATATCTTTGAAGTTTACTTTATTGTTTTACTTATTGTTGACTTTGTGTAATATTTTAATAATAAACGTCGTGAATGTTTTACCCTTTTGGCGTCGAACATATTAATATTTCTAATAAATGACGGGTTTATCTCTCTCAATTTATGTTCCTGTTTTTATTTTCTAATTATCAAGTTTTACCAAATTTTCATTATTTCTTTCCGAAATTTTACCGAATCTCGTGCAGCTGCTGTTATATTGTATACTTTTCATTAAAACGTGAAAAAGATTGTGTCAATTGGTATTAAACAATTGGTATTTTCTTGTAATTCATGGTATTTACTAATCGAAGTATGAATCAGTAAACTGTTGCAACCTTTTCGAAAAATAACAGTTGTTTCATAATAATAATAATTTATATCTTTTTATTTATTCGTTTAATTTCGTCTTTGCCTCCGAATATACAAAACGAACATTTTTCAGTTTTCATTAAGATTTAAACAGCAAAATTGTTACGCATGAAGAGTATACGCGTCGCAACACAAAATATCATTTTTTCATGACGTGTACACTAGTCAAGAACAGCTAACTGGTTAGGAAGATTAAATTAATTAACAGGAATACTTGTTGCAGTAAGTAAGACAATGTATAAAATATAATTAACAGTGCATGTAATAATTAGTAGCGATTCATTCAACGACCTTTTTAGATAATGAATGATGAATTTGCAACAATGATACAACATGCACGACGGTGTCAGAGAATAACTAATTTTCTCTCGTAACAATCGCTTCTATTAGGAATTTTCTCGTTGGCGGTAAAAGTTCGGTTCAGTGCTGGCTGGAAAACGAGGGTGGCGGGCCCGAACGCGGTTCAATTAACACGCAGCGTCGATTGCTCAATCAAGAAGGATCCGCAGCTCTTAAGCCCAATCCGTACACGTTGGTCAGCGCTTGGTCACGATCGAATCGCGACATCTTTCGGCTCCCTCGGATTCTTATCTCGGCTCCTTAATTGATCGCGTCCGTTGACCCTTAATTATTCGACGAACCAGCGTTGACCCTGGCCACCCTGCCACCCTCCCGGCAATCCCTGCGAGAGAGAGAGAGAGTCCTACTACACCTTGCCCGAGGGACGGCTCCGTTTTCAAGTCGGTGACGTTCCCGATCTTAATGGATGCTAATTCGACGACCGTATTACGGTGCCGTTTCTTAATTAGCGGTCCTCACGAGCGCCGACTGCGATCAGTGTCCCGGGCTAATTACACGCTTCTGGATCTACGTCGAGGACGGCGGTCCCCCGTCGGGTCCGCGGATCGTCTGCCGCGATCGCGATTCCTCGGATTTTTCGCCGCGTAAAATCGACGCCGGCGTCGGCCCGGCGTCGAGACGCGGCCGCGGCGTGACGGGCCAACGGACGCAGAACAGATTTTCGAGGGGCCAAAGAAACGTCCGCCGGAGAGTCGGTCCATTAACATTCGGCGCGGCAAATTACAAGCCGACACACTAATGGACCCAGCACGGGCGGTCGAGCGACCATTGATGGTGGGTGGTGATGGCGATGCCGAGGGCCTGATGGTGCTCGGCGCGCTGGCAGCCGTGGCGCTGACGACGCTAACCGACCGTCTCTATCATTTCGCGAGACCAACCGGCAGATGAGCTTTCGCGATATCGCGGTTGGAACCAGTCTTCCTCAGAAAAATGACCAACTGAATCTATTCCGCGTGACATCGGTCCGAGCCTCATTTCCCTTTTTGCTTCTCTCTTTTCGAGGCGACTCTGCCCGTGTCCTCTCCTCAGTCCTCGAGGATGCGGTTTCAACGGTCTATACGGTACCGCGATTTCGAGGTCGTCGACAAGGTCCCAGCTGCTTTGTAACGACAAAGAATGCTTTAATAAAGCGAGCACGTGAAACAATAACGAGATAACAATGAGCGGTTGCAAGCTGTGGTTGTCAAAAATGAAAAATCAAGAAAAGGAATTGGTAAATTGAAGATTCGAAAACAAAAATACTATGCCACCCTGAAATTAATTCTCCGATAAGGTACTATCACAAGCAGTGCGCTTAACCCCTTGCACTGTTTTCACGAGTCTGGCTCGTGATGAAAATTTTAGGCCAAACTTGAATGTCACGAGTCGGACTCGTTGTTTAATTTCATGCCAAACGTGGATATCACGAATCAGACTCGTTATCGATATTTCAGGCCAACATGTGCATCTCGAGTTTGAGACGAGTCTTAACTCTTTTAGTGCCGGGCGAAAAAAAGATGCTTATGCGAATATAACCGGCCGAATTTTACGATTTTACTAGGATTTAGAAAAAGGTTCATAAAAACCAAACGAAAAACAATATTTACATAATTCAAAAAGCAGTGTATTAAGAACAAAATAGAGAATGAAACAGTGATGCTAATTTTTCTCCCGTCATGAAATTAGACTATTTATAACGTATTTATCTATTCATAACGCTACAAGGTGCGGGCCGATATATCGGCTCTGGCACTTTTCGCCAGTGCATCGAGGGCCGATATATCGGCCTCCGGCACTAAAAGGGTTAATCTTGGGCCAAGGTTATTTTATATATAAATAATATAAATAAATAATATAATAATATAATAAATAATAAAAATAATATATATAACATATATAATATTATAAATAATCTCCGACACTCGGGCTCCGCCGTTCGGCTCCTTTTTCGACCATTCGGGCGCACGGATTTGGCACGGCTTTTTCCGAGTTTCAGCGTAGTGCAAGGGGTTAATTTTTCTCAGATTTTTCGTAGAACTGTGTCATCGTAAAAAAAAGAATGAAATGTTTATCGAAGTTTTTGCTGTGAGGAAGACAACAAGTTACTACTTGTTGGGTTATTAAACGTTATTACATTGAAACAAGAAATTTTGTAAGCTAGAAAATGCGATTTAAGAGAAAGAGAAGAGAAAGCTCCCTCCAACATCTCAAAAACAGTTCCAATCATTTGGTCCAGTTAAAAAAAGAATCATTTCGTTTCGAAGAGTGTTCGAGTGTATTAATATCTTAACCCTTTGCACACGATTGGCGGCTCTGAGGCGACACCAAAAATTGCTATACTATTTTTAGAAGAATGTTCACATCGTTAAAGTTCGCATTCGACAAAAAAAAAACACGAGTCTTTTATGATCAAACAGGTTCGATTTCCTATCAAATAAGAACAACCATGACAATCGTAACGATCATGCCAAATGGGAACACCGTACGTTGAAACGAATCTCTTCATTTTGCAGTTCGAAACAGTCTCGCGTGCAAAGGCTTAAATAATGTAAATAAACTGCCTTGCCTCTCGGACACAATGTTCTTTAAAATAAAGTAATTATCCCGGTAATTCGCGCAGAGAATCTCACAGTCGAATCGGCCAATGCAATCGCGGACGATGGAATTTATCGGGCCGAACGTTGAACGAGTTGCTCCGCGGCGGATACGGTTTTTGCAATCTCAGTTTCGAGGTAATCGAGACCCGTCCGCTGATAAGATCTCGTAAATAACCGTCGCCGCTTGCGAGACTCGAAAGCTGGAAACTAGCCGGAGCGGCTCTGGACGGATACATTTTCACACGTCGTTCGTTAAGTCCGGTTAATTACGACACCTTCCCGAGCCACTTTCCCGCGCTCGATTCCGATATATTCATGGGACCTGTCCGCGCGCGAATTTCCAGCGTCGCGGATCGATCGCGTTCCGGTTTTTCTGTTTACCGGGAAACCGGGATCGATCTCGAGTCCACGGATCGCCGGCACCGCTGCGGCGAAGACGCAAGGACATGGGAGCATACGCGCGCATAATCGTCGGCTAGGCTGAAATCGCACCGCAGGGGAGTGGCCGGCAGGTATTAAACCCGCGAACAGGAAAATGTAGGTCGAATCGGCCTGGTCGATGAATCCTGATCGACCATGTCCCGCGACGGGTTGCGTAAGGCGGCGTGTATTCCTTCCATTGATGAGTGACGTGTTGGTTCATTAATATTTATGGTTGGCTCTCGTCTCCTCGCGGCTTTTTTCATTGCACGAGAAATGCCCGTACCCTTTTGCGACTTTTTCCCGAGGTTTCTCTATTTTTTTTTCTTTTTTTTATTACGATTTAATTGCCGATTCGGTGCACCAGATTTACGGAACCCGTCGAAATGATGGGTGGATTTACGATTATTCGGATTGTAAAAATAATACGCTTATGAATTATTCATTCGATATACACGCACGTGTTACTTGCGATAAATATTGCAATAACACTCGTTAAAAACGAGAATAAATGCGCCATTGTTGCTTTTATAAACCAATATAAAATAGCTGGTTTTAGTGCTCCGTAAATTTAGTGTTAATGACACCGAGGCGATTTCATTCTAATTACTTCCGCTTCTTATTTAACTGTTATTAATTCAGATAAAGCGTTCCCGTTTTGTTCGTCCTTTATTGTATTATACATGATAGATACGCAGAATTTTGCAATTTTTTCCCTGTCGTATCTCTAATTTATTATGATTAAAATACAGATTTTATGCATCTGCAGCACATCTAGCAATATTCTTTATTGAAATTTATGATCGGTTTTCATCTTGTTTTTACATTTTCACTGTTATTTATACCGTTCATATTACTGGATTTATTATCACTAGACTGCGGATCTTTATGTATTTCTGGCGTTTGCGGATTTTTTAAATGCTAAAAGATGCATAATTCAACAAGGTTTGATTGCAATGTTCTTTTCTTTTTACAATGAGCGATCTTTCTATTAACTTAGGAATCTTTTTTCAATTTTAACTGTTGTAAAGTGATTTGTGAAAAATGAGAATTTGCAAGATTTGCAGTGTAATCAGTGTATCATAAATTTAAGTCGATCTAATTCTAATTACTTTCGCTTCGTATTCTGCTCTTATTAATTAAGTTTTATTTATTAAATTGACTCATTTAATAATGAATAATACAAATTTACTTATTAATTAAGTTTTCATTTTCTTCTCTTTAACAATTCTCTCTTAGCGCCCCCTTATTTTATGAAAATGAAAGAGCCGATTTTCTGCACGATTAAATAAGAAACGAATGTTTATCATCCGATGTCATTAACTTATAAACGGTGAAATAAATGTCTCCGTAATTATACAAATCATCCGATGTTATCGTAAATTGCTCTGTAGGAATGCGAATTTGCATAAACAAGCATAATAATTGCATCGAGATTACTGACATCGAGGCTATTACCAGCAGAGACGGTTTTAAAAAAGTTATATAGGTTATATGTACCAAAAAAGTTGCATCATCAAGACGAGTTCTTTCTTAATAAAAACAAACTTAAAGGGGTTATATGCTGCTTCCTGTGAACACTCTTGACTTCCCGCATTTAATATATGTACTTGCATATTTTACGACGGCATCTAAACTTATTACCCATTGATTATAAGAATAGCCAACACATAATTTTGTATAAAAAAAAAAATACATTTCACCGCACCAACAAACGTTTTTCTTCGAATAAAGCTTGTTGTAGAGCTTGCCCTTGGTATAAATACGGTGACTCCCATTAATATTCGGGCACCTTTTAAAACGGAATAACTTTTTTTCGAACTGGACTAAACGACTTGAATTCTATTCTAGACGATGGAGGAACCATTCTATTGGACCATAACTAGAATGCTTTTTCTAAATTTCTTTTTCTCCTGCGCGATTGATCTAGCGTTAATAAAACTTTTGTGTACGCACGTAACAATTAGTCGTAAGATCTAAAAAAAAGGAGCTCAAGTCGTTTAATCCAACTTGAGAAAAATGATTACATTTTAAAAGACGTTCAGACCAGAGAAGGCGCAAAGCGACCAGAGAAGCAGCCATTTCTTTATGCTCCAATTAATCTAACAACAATCTGGGAGAATAATCCATGTCCTTGAAAAAAGAATTACATACGAACGGAACAACAAATGGAAAAACTCATCCGCCCCGCGACTGGTTGCAATAAAAAAGAACTTTTACGAAAAAAAGCAGAACACACGTAATCCCAAAAATCATACTGAGTCACACACGTCAGTACCGTCTCAACAGAAAAGAACCACCAACTTGCAGACCATGCAACACTTGCCTAACAGTGGATCACATCGCCTTACAATGCAGAAAACACATCAGCTTCTTTAGAAGAATTTTAGAACAAAATTCTTCGCACTATAGTTATTCGATTTCATTACTATACATTGATTAATTTCATCTTACAAACATGTGATAACGCTCTCTCTTTTCGGTCTAACTGAAAAGGACATTATAGTAAATTCTCTCCAATTTTCCTTCAGCTTGTAAGCAAAAATGAACCTTTTTTGGATGAGGAGATACGATTATTCCAACCTCGCGGCTCGTTTTTATAATTGTTGACAATTTGGTGACTATAAAAACGAGTCGCGAGGCTCCAATAATTATATCTTCTCTTCTCAAATTGCCCATTTTTGTTTACAAGCTGAGGGACAATCGGAGAGAATTTACTGTGATGTCATTTTCAATTAGACCGAAAAGTGGAGAGCGTTATCACATGTTTGTAAGATGAAATTAATGAATGTATAGTAATGAAATCGAATAACTATAGTGCGAATTTGAAGAAAATGTGAAATATTATCTCAGAAGTAATATGATCTATATAATGTAAGTTATAATAACAGATACGTAGTATAACTAATAGTTTTATTCCTATATGTTTATTACAGCAGAGTTATTCGGACTGAGCACAGTAACATAAATATTCAGAAAATACAAAAGATACTTAATTAATTTGTATAATACATTGTTTTGTATACGATTCACTTTTGATAAAGCCGATTATGAAAAGTAAATTTAAAAGTAATAACTGAGGGACAATTGGAGAGAATTTACTGTTCACTGAAGAACAATGCTTCATTGCTTGCTAATCAAAAACTTGCTACATTACTTAAAGCAAACCAAATTATATTAGGTCTACCGGTAAGTTCTGTCCGATAGTGTCACTTTAAGTTTCAATCCATATGCACATGTTGATTTGAGACATATACGACTATCTCTCTTTATCATTGCATTTACACACATGTGCTCTCCTAAATAAACTGAAACAAAGATGTCTCATGTCATTATTAAGTGAGACGCGATCGTGAAAACATGGCTACCGATGATAATGCCGGACCACATGCTGCTTCGGTGACTTGTCAGAAAATCGCAGAGCTAGGCTGGGAAATTCTGTCGCATCCACCATACTCCCCAGACCTAGCACCCTACGATTATCACTTGTTTCTCTCTTTGCAAAACTTTTTACAGGCAAAAAAATTCAAAACTGAAGCTGGTGTCAACCAAGCACTGGTTGAGTTCTTCGCCTCTAAAAATAAATCATTTTTTAAAAATGGCATTTACAAGTTGCCGTCACGCTGGCAAGAAGTCATAAGTAACGATGGAAAGTATATTCTACAATAAATATTATTAAATGTATGAAAATTGTGTTATATTTCAATTCAAAAACGGACAGAATTTTCCGGCAGACCTAATACAATCAACTGTAAACCTGACTTTGAATCACTAACAATCCACTCGGTGGTTGATGCGACTTTAAACACTGAATATAAGCAAAAAAAAAATACTTTCCTAGGCCAGTGTATTTTTGAAAAGCGGTATAAGAATTAATTCGAGTAAACTTTGACCAAAAACGTGTTTAATTTATAAGTAATTCGACGTTCATCTGCTCGATCTACGAGAAAGAATGGAGCCTTTCCCGCGGGCTCATCCGATTTTCTTCGTCGGATGTGCTTCGATCACTCTATCGATGACATTGATCGATCAGCAGGCGCGAAAAAATTAGCGTCATTTCGGCGAAACGAGCGGAGATCGCGCGGACCGCGTTTCACGGAGCGCAATTGGCCGTGTTCGCGGTGGCTGGAAAAACTTGGTGGTGCAGTCGCGCTGGCAAAAAAGCATCGATATCGGGAGCGGACGAGCGGTTAATGCGAGCGACGAAGCGTGTTGCTGGCCTAAGAGCCACCAATAACAGCCTGGCATCGGCTCTTTCTCCGCCGTGCCGGTACCCGCTCGTACCCGCTTCCTTCTCGTTCCGTCGCGTTCCTTTTCGTCGGCCTCTCCTCATCGGGTCCCCGGCTCCGCTTCTTGCGCTTCCACTTTTTTCCGACGGGGCCCCCAAGTAATTCGAGCTCGTGCCAAAAGAAGTCGGGGAATTTGCCGCGGTCGAATGCCCTCGAATTTGATGGTTCCGGTCCCAAATCCGACGACTTCGCTGTCTCTACCGGGCAAGGAAGATCGTTACCTTTATTTACTCCCCGTATTTCCTTCACCCTCGCGCTTTCTTTCGAGCCCTTTAACGTCCGCCGCACGGTGCTACCTTTTTCCAACCAGTTTGAAACATCGTCGAAGCTAAAGTTCATCCTTAACACATCGACGGCCGCGTCGAAAACATCTAAAAACAACCATAGAATTAAAGTATTTTAATCAATTAAATTAAACTTGCGAAGCAAAGTTATATGACATCGATTACTATTTCAATGTTCTTACCTTTCGCGAATCTTAACAAAATTAAGAAAATTTTATGGTTTAGCATAGAAATTAAATTTTAAATAATTCGTCACCCGCATACGGGTGACGCGGCAATCAAAGTGTTAATCAGTTGGCTGTTTTCACGAGTATACCCGTCATGAAGACGTAGCAGCATTCATGTAAATAAATACATGTTAGCGATAAAATTAAAGTATGGAACAGTCATTTAATCCTTTACACTCGAAACCATTCTTAACTGTAAATCTAAAATCATTTTTCTGACTTGTATTACTTTCATTTTACACGACAAAGTGTATTTTATGCGTACGAAATTTAGTCTTGTGATTCATGCAACAGCTATACTTTCAGTAATGTTTAAAATCTAAGCTTTGATAATATAAAAATTATCTTAGAACGTGATATAACAATTTTAGTGGTGTCTTAGAGTCACCACTCGAGCGCAAAGGGTTAATCACAACCTGATTCTGCATTATAACAGTTACATATATGCTTTTCAAAGAGATTGCGACAGTTAACTGGTTAAAAAAACCATTTGTAAAACGTTTTACCATTAAAGTATATGTTTTAAACATGAACTTTACACGCAAGCGACGCAACTTACATTCATAATGAAATCGAGTCGCTGTAATGTGAAACTGCCCTGTTGTGAACAACTCCTTAAAAAATAATAAAAGATAGGGGTTGCCACGGAAAAGCGTTACCAACGGACAATCGAGGAGTCGAGATCGGACTGTCGAACGAGCAACATTTCAAATTGAAAGATCTGAAATATAATTGTATCGAGTTGTGTTATAGTTTAGATATTGCAAATAAAATGCCGCGACGCGAGAGAAACGGAGTGATTCGCAACAATACAGAAATCTACGTATTGAATTTTACATATGTGCATATTTCAAAAAGACAAAGATTTTATACAATTGATTTTATTTTTAATTAGACGTGGACTTACATAGAGATTTGTTTACTCCAAGAGGCGAATAAATCACAAATCTATAATTATGTTATTCACTGTAATCTTTGCTGTTCTACGAATTAATATTTATATCCTGTTTTTACCCGATTTTGTCACTTTGTTAAAAATATGCGAAAGACAGATAACCTTTCATATCCCTCTGTCAATAAAGTAACAGAATCATGTTGTCGAATGACTAATATCGCATTCCTTCGTTCCTGAAATAATTTATTCACGCGATATGCAAATGCAGAGCCTGAAATCTTACAACGTACAGTTTATATTACTGTTGCGCATGACTCACGTTTATAACTATACTCGCGTTATCGAATACGCTTGATTGATTTCCGCTTTTCGTAAAGACATCTGTAATTTTCTCTCTCTCTTGTAAATTGTACGCTACCTCTATACATACATATAATAATTGCCACTTGTTGCAGTGTCTCCGCATTTCATCCCGAAATTAACTTTTGATAAAACGATTTCAAGTGTTTTACACGAAATTACGGTAACGGTTATTCAATTCGAAGTTTCAGAATGTGGATTACAAAATTGCACGAAAATTGCGTCATCTTAAACTCTCGAGGACACACGGCGATGGTTTCAATACTCATCCAATCAACCGCGTTTTTTTTTGTTCAGTTTAAGTGATTATTAGCTATTACAACGGAAGATTACGGAGTCGAAAGTGTCTCGGACGGTCACGGGGACTGCACGAAATTGTAGTGAAATCGTCGATGCAGAATCGACGACAGGATCTGCCACCGCGAGATCTTCAATTTGCGATGGCAGCGATCGTTTTGCTCGCGCTTCGTTTTCCGTTCGTCTGGGACTGCGATGTTATTACCGACTAAGTGGGCGATTCGTAATGACACCGGAGGCTGCCATTTTAGTGTTAAGTGCCGCGCATTATCGGCAAGGGATGACGGTAGTCCGTTTTATATTCTTTTTTCCCCTTCCATCCCCCTTCTCGCGTATCGCTCGAACTTTCATTCGAACGCGAGCGAAAGACGTCGAGAGAACGTCGATCGTTTTTCGATACCCTTGATCCTTATCCAGGAACTCCGATTACAGCACTCCGAGTAATTCCGCGAAATAAATTTTAAATGATTGAAATGAGATCAGTTGCACTATACACTTTCGAGCGAAGCAGATTGTTTAATAATTTCATTCGCGACGGTTGATAATTGCACGTTAAAAATGTTCCCATTATAAATCGCCTCTATGTCGTACTTCTATTTGTTTTCTTTTTTTTCATTTCATCATGAATGTTTGAATTGCAAGTACGTATTTATAACATATTTTGCTCACTTTGATGAGTATAATTTTTTCGTAATTAAATTGTGTATCTTTATACAAAATATCATTTGCATAAGTTATTTTAGAAAAATTAGTATTAAAGAAATGTTTCTTTCGTTAACTAAAGGATTACTCAGTGTAAACGTAAAATAAAAACATGTACTGCTAGATCTTGTTAATTTATATAAATATTTTTCTATTTCATATATCGTCTATTTACAAAATACAATAATTCGTTTCAAGTAACAATATTGAATTGCAAGCAAAGATTGTGTTTCAAACATTTCGGTAAATGTTCACCGACCTTGTTGACGAAGCCGAAAAATTAGGTACCATTAGCTGATGATTAGCCTTCCACAATTCCGATGAAACCGTCTCCGAAGCGTTTCGAAGACAAATAATTATTTAAAGCCGAAACGACAGTTTCTACCGTCTTCGTGTTCCGAGTTTCCTGGCGGATTGTGTCCAAGCTGTGTTCGCCGGCCAATTAAACGTCGAACGATCGGCAAAGGCTTGCGTCTTAACGCGTTGCGCAAAGCACAATTTCAGATGCTCGTTTAGATAGCGCGCGCGGCAAAATCGCGCCAGCCATTCGTCATGTCCCAGCACAGGTAAGAGACAGTAAGAAGGTGGGGAGGAGGGCACCCTTTGAATTTACGAGGCAATTTCGGCGGACGATCCGTTAATTTCCGGACGATACGACGCGATAATGCCGAGGAAATCACAGCTATTGGCCTTTTTTCCTGGAATGCCTCTCGCGCGGCGTCGAAGCCGAACGAAAGGATTTTATTAATTGCCTGCGAATTACCTGAGTTTCCGCACCTTCAGGCGCAATGAA
The DNA here is from genome assembly GCF_051020955.1 of Megalopta genalis. Lineage (NCBI taxonomy): Eukaryota > Metazoa > Arthropoda > Insecta > Hymenoptera > Halictidae > Megalopta > Megalopta genalis. The sequence goes on from NC_135013.1 coordinate 40,258,665, forward strand.
AATTTTATCGGGTCCCGTGAAGGTCGTGCAGCGAGTTCCATCGAGCCGCTCCTGCTGTTTCGACATTTTTTTACGACCGCCTTTCGCCATTCGTTATTCTACTTTTTAACGCGTCATTAGAAAACAATGATGCGTACATTTATTATGAAATAGTATTTTGTTTCTATTTAAAAGAGAAAGATAACACTCGCATTTGTTGAATTCGTTTACGATCTTTGCCAGCGGACTAATTCAATATTATAAAATAAGTATTATGTTAAATAATCGAAGATAATTTCGTGAGCAATTAGAAGTCATAACTTGTACGTATTTATGATATTTTCATTATTATTTTTCTGTTAGTAAATTTATGAGAATCACAGAAAATTTTCTTTCAACTGGAAGCTTCCCTTTTATAAAAATTAAAAAAAAATGTTATTCGTTTTTGTTAATTTCTAACACGTTTCCTTGTACTTTACAAATCTTCGCATAAATGCGTACACGCATGAACGTCCGCAGTTTAGTAATAATTGTATTGTATTTCTTTTATGCAATTCTAAACCTTAAATCCTCTCTCTCTCTTGTACACAGAAGTTCTATCGAAATCGATCTATTAGGTCTACCGGGTCACTAATTTTTTAACTTACGATTATTCATATCGTAAAGATACATTTATGAGTTATTTATCCAATTTATATGTTACTTACGGCTAATGTTACAATAACACTTGTTAAGGATCAGAATAAATGTCTTACTGTTACTTTTATGAACTAATATAAAACAGACGTTTTTTCTACTCCGTAAATCTAGTGTTAATAATCTCAGTGAGACAATATTTTTAAGTATAGGTCTACCGGAAAGTTCTGTCCGTTTAAGAAATGAAAGGAAGTAATAGATTTTTCATAAATTTAGTAATATTTATTGTACAATATAATTTCCGTCGTTACTTATGACCTCTTGCCAGCGTGATGGCAATTTGTGAGCAACATTTTTCAAAAATATACGTCTCAAATGAACACGTGCATACCTATCGAAATTTGCAATGACATTATCGGACAGAACTTTCCGGTAGACCTAATACTAAAATCGATAATGTAGAAATGAAACGTTCGTCGCATTTCCGTTTATTCTTGTGCAGAGTCTCGACTCTAATAATACGTATTTGTCAAGAAAAATGAACGATGATTGAAACAGGCTCGCGCTTTTACGTTTCTCTTGCCAGCTCCAATTTCATTCTTACCCGCTTCCTACATCGCGCATGTGACTCGTAAAGGACCATTAACAAGAGAATAAAAAGCCGCGAATATTTCTAAATACTCTTCCGTCTAATTCATCGTGTGAAACGAGAACTAGGAAGAGGCCACGGAAATTGGCATGGAACCGGCGCAGAGTTTGCACTCCCACGTAGCCAGATACATGATTCATCGGCATCGACTTAATTGTCTCGTTTCGACGAGTGAAAGTCGCAAAAATGCCGCCGCTACCCGTCCCGTCAATCATCCCGCTACGATTTACACGGTTAATTCGTGTTTGGCCAGCTTGTGCCGCGCGGCTACACCTGTCCCCATTGTTTGCTTAGAATTTCATATTTTACCGGCCAATTAGAGGCTGCCTACGAGATATCATAACGCGTTAAACCCTAAAAACAGGCCGCACAGTCGGCGAACACTGGAGGGTTTTGTTTGAGTTATTAGTTAACGCGAGCTAACGTCATCCTGACAGCTGCCGCCTTCACAAAGGAACTATCGCGATCGCCTATGAGGGACGATAATTAATTCGGTGCTACCGTCTTGAAACCCTTTGAAATTGATCTGACATTCGGTCAGGATTATTACTTTAGAATTTATTTATTATAGAAATTTTTATGCGACAAATTATAACGTTGGTAGATTAGTGGAATTATATTCAAATCGAACGGTAGATTAAATTCAATTTGTTTACAGAAAGGTTAAATTTTATATTTATTTGATCGGCGATCCCTTTGCGAGTTCACTGTCTTCATATTTATTTTAAATAACAAAATTTTAATAATTATCTGAGATATCCATCATTTTATCCACAAAAGATCGTTGTTAAAAATGAAATATAATTGGGCGTTCTACTAGCAGTAAAAATGGAAAAAATGTTATACTAAAATGCAGTATATTAATGCACTCAGTAGGTTTTTTATTTTGTTTGTATAACATTTCTAGTAGAAAAGTAAAAATTGGCACGAATATAAATTTAGTAATTTACTGGATGACAAAAGATACGGTACGCGCTATGCGGAAACATTTTGTATAGAACCGCGACTTCTTCTACGCGTTTTATTTCTACATTATCGATTTTAGTAGATCGATTTCGACAGAACTTCTGTGTACGAGGAGATTTAAAGTTTAGAATTGCATAAAAGAAATATAATGCAATTATTACTAAACTGCGGACGTTTATGCGTTTACGCATTTATGCGAAGATTTGTAAAGTAGAAGAAAACGTGTAAATCAACAAAAACGAATAACATTTTTTTTTTAATTTGTATAAAAGGGAAGCTTCCAGTTGAATTAACAAATCAAATAAATGTGTAAAGGTGTTGTTTACCTTTGATCGTCTCGATATGGACAAAATTACGAACCCGCCGCTTTCGGTATTCTCGTGGAGACAATTAAATGCTCGACATTTACATTGAAGACGTGAAGCGGCAAACGCAGGTGTAACTGATGTTACATATAAAAGGAAGATAATAGCCAGTGGTTCATACTTCGGTGAGCAATGTTTCCGTCTAATAAGCCTCGGCGAAACTTTAAACACTGCCCGGTACATTTAAACGCTAAGCAGCTTTGTAATTGAAGCTTCGCACAATTAACTGGCATCATTGGCCGAGCTGCTTGGCGAAACAAGGCACTCTTTCCTCGCGTGCCTTCAGGAACATTTCACAGAGGAGAATGCTACTAAATTGTATCTGTCCCGCGCGAATTAGAACAATGAAAAGCCTAACGAGCTGCGCGACTTAATGGAGCCGCAATTTCGGAAAGCCGAACATGCAAGAAAACGAACATTCATTATTGATAAGAATCTGTGCCCTAATTTTGATTACAGTGATCTCGAAGAAAAGCTACAAATTACATTAATTTTTGTTCGTGAAATCTGTCCTTTTCGAAGGCGGATTAATCTTAATTAAAGTTGGTTTACCGTGCACGTGTCACCATTGTTGCAAAAAGTTTTCATTTGTTGATTAGTTGACCTAGCTCGAGGCATATACATTCAACCCCGCCAGTTTAACTCGACTTATTAATCTTCAGTGTCAGATCCATGTAGCAGATGCCGCTGAGTTTATGTGGCGCGTTTATGTTTATATTTCGTGCAACAATTTCAATGATACGTGTGTAAATTTTATTAGCGTAACGGACGAACTTCAATATTTGTTCATCTAATGTTTATGCAAAATTGCATGAAATAGAAACTAAACAGCAAGTTCATTCTTTGTTTTAACCGCGTTGATAGATTAAACATAATACATTGGCATCTTTAAATTCTTTCAATCTCCTTACTGGTTTAAATTGCATCTACTCGATGGTTTCATGAATAGATAAAATCCGCACTCTAAATATAAACATTACATTTTTATCATTAGTACACAGTGGTTTAAATATTGACGATATCCGTCATAAAATGCAGCGATACAATTAACGATCACTTATCGCGTCTAAATATAATTCGAATATAATATTCTGCTACAAAAATATTCCAAGCATTTCGTAGCTGTTTTTTCTCCGAAGATCGTCGCGGGTTTACAAAACGTTAGAATGGAGGGAAAGCTAATTAGAAAAGGAGAATGTACGTCCAACAAAATATTTTTTTTCACGTTTTTTTCCACGACCGAGATAAACAAGCCTAAAGACGAGGCCCATTTTGCTATAGAATTAGTTTCATCCAATCTGCATCGAAATGCGAATCGATATGAGAAACTGGGCGCTGGGAATGCACCTCGTTGAATTCGCAAATGCATCCGTCGATGAGGGTGTGCTGCCTCTGGACTTCGCGGTATCATTGATTCGAGATCTCGATCGCGTGTATGTCGATCGATTTATCAAGCTTCGAGCCACGAGAGATGGGTATATACCAGTTACTGACAATAACAAACGATGATTGAAATCGTACGGCCTCGATCGCGATGAGATTCGAGGGTATTACGTGCAGCAAGGCCCTTCGATGATCCTCTCTGTCCCTCGATTACGGATCGGATTGATAATGCAACATACGATATTACTCTGTTCCAAAAAATCATATTCACCATTTACTCGCCGATTCGTCCTTGTATCGTTTCGAACTTCGGCACAATAGGGACCAATTGTCCTTGCGAATAGATAGACGTCTTCTCACACGAATTTCTGTCGTGTTAATTTTCATGAGATCCGCTCCGTTGTAAAGTTGTACGAAATTTCTACGAGATTTAAACGCTATTAAGAGGCTGTTATAAATACGATTATATATACGTATAGAAGTCGTATAAAGAGGATATTCGTAGAGATGAAGGTTTTATGCATTTACTGCTCTGTCGTAAATACCTTGAAGGAAAATATTGGTGAAGCTCCGAACCATGTCATAATGGATCCTTTGACCCTATTAAAAGTTTAATCTAATCAAGATTTGATTACGTATAAAATTTTGACGATGCCTGTAATATGTTAATATTTTATCCGGTATTAGTTTACAACGGTTTTTACGGTAACGTGTTCCTGTATTGGTTTACAACTCCATTGTCCTCGTTGTCGTAATAGTTCACTCCAGTAGCCTTGAAATTTTAACTAGAGCCTCGATCATCCGAATTTCTTATGCTTGAGTTCTCTTCTATCCGAACACTCGTTTCACACATGGGCGCAAAATAAAACGATGTGTAAGCAATATTATTTAATTTAAATTTCAGTAAAGATTTAATACAGCAGTCTACCCAAATAATTGTTCTATTATCCGAATGTTCACGTATTTCTGGCTCACGTTTACTGTATAGTGGAAGCTTGGTTATCCTGTGCTAACTAGAGTAACATGATTATACTTAATTACAGTGCTAGTATTCGATATTTTATTTCAAATATTATAGTAAAGAACACAACACATGGTTTATATTGCAATGTTGTTGTATTTAGAGCGTTTCTTTTAAATAAAAGAAATTGTAAAGAAAATACAAAAAGATACAAAAAAAAATAAAACTGAAGAAGTAACAAATTATAAATTAGAAGTAATAAATAGAATTAATAGTATATAATAATAATAAATAGATAAATATAGTAATAAATAGAATAAATAGAATAAGAAGAATTAGAAGTAATAAATTATAAAAAAAATACAGTTCATATTTTCGTTGACGCGATACAAATTTATATGTTAAGAAGGTTTACTATAATCAAAAATATGCATCTGTGTAACGTGTTCCTTATCTTTTGTCGCTAAATGTATCCGGAGATAACATGGCTATCATTTAAATTTGATTATTTCTTATATCTTATATCTTATTGACTGATTTATCCAGTAAATAGTTTTGCACGCGCGTTGCCTTGGATTGAGTTAATCGCGTGTGAAACATATTTGGATAATAGATAATTCTGATATAATACGACCGGGCAATCGTGCTTCTACCGCGATCCGAAACTTTTGCTCGGCAATGTATTCGTGCTGACCGATTGTCCGCGGTGTGAGACGAGTCGCAGGTTGCAGGTTTTTGCGGCGTGTATGTCCGCGGTTGGCCGGTATTTTTGCGCAAAAGTCGGAGGTGGAATCGTCCTAGTATCGACGACTATTCATCGTGTCCGCGGCATAATTCACTGTCACTCGGCTGTGCGTCGGCGAGCGACAGCGGCGGATCGGTCCGCGACATTCCGACCGAGTGTTTACAGACTGATCGAGAGTCCTGGCGACGATCCTGCCGCAAATACAAGTCGTCCTTCCGTTCTTCTTTCGGCGGGATTTTCTTGCCCTCTCGGCAAACGATCTATCCTTATAGACCGCGCCGAGCCGCGCCAAGCCGCGCCGCCGCGTATACCTTGTAGAAACCCGAACAGGGGAATCGCAGGGAGAAACTACTTCGGTCACGAAGAACACCTGGGTATGTCGTATACGGCCCTCCCGGCTGAAATTCATTATTTCTGCGTGCAAATAAGATCGTCGTGAAAGCATTTGTACGTTCGCGTTGTGCGCGACGCGCAGCGTTTAATGCTGAAGTACATTTTTGGAGAAAATTAATAACTCTGAAATAATTCATTTTTACTCTAGGGCCGCTAACGCTTTTCTATAAAGAGTACATAAAGATCTATCAATCGACGAACAAAAATATACAATTTTATTTAGGGAAGTGTAAATAATATTAATTTTTTTTATTAAATAGAAAGTTTCTTTGTTGGAGTCCAATGATATGAACGACACTTTATGGTGTAATAGTTTCGATATGTACATAGTTCTGTCTGTTTTTTTACACAGATCCAACTTCACATTCTTGCCTGAACGAATTTATTAACATTTCTGTGTTTTAAGAAACTTGTTATTTAATACTGAACTATATAGGTATTTAATCTAAAACAATTTTATCAATATTATTATTGCAATTTGTTGTCACATATAATTACTGAGCAACTTTTGTTTGAATATTTTGTTTGTCAGTTTATCGTTAATGCGTGATAGATCGAAATAATCACATTGGAGAATGGTAAAATTAATAACAGTGAAAATATTGTAGGAAATGTTTTCTCAAAGCATTATTGAAACAAAGCTCACTTATAGTATAAGCTTAATTGCATGACAACAAATTATCAGTATCGAATTATCTCATCAGTATTTGTGAATATTGATTAAACATTTTGTGAAATCATTTTAGTGAATAACTATTGTTGTAAAGATATTTTTGTGTCCAGAAGTAATTCCTACAATATTTAAGAAAATGCTAGTATGATATTAATCAAGTAAAGTTGATTGCACTATTTGCAATATCATGACATTTATTACATTGATTATGCATATAATAAATGTAATAAGTGTCAATATCAATATACAGGCTGTCCCAAAAATGTCTCGTTATCCGGAAATGGCGGGTTCCTCGGATCATTTGAAGCAACTTCTTTTACAAAAATTTTCTCCGAGGCACCGTTAACGAGTTATTAACGAAAAACAGTGACCAATAAGAATCGAGTACGGCTGACGCGAAGCGGCCCAGCCAACCAGCGCACGAAGCCCAGTTCCGCTCATTGGCTCGGTCGCCTCGCGCCAGCCGAGCTCGCCTCTCATTGGTCACTGGTTTTCGTTAATAACTCGTTAACGATGCCTCGGAGAAAATTTTTGTAAAGGAAGAAGTTGCTTAAAATGACCTGAGGAACCCGCCACTTTCGGATCGCGAGACATTTTTGGGACACCCTGTATGTATATATATTGATATTGATATTATAGTGATAGATAATTAAAATATATGTATATTGATGATAATACACACACTGATAAATAGTGACAGATATTCGAAACAACAGCATACGACATCAACGAAACCTCTAACTGGGACTATGCGCAGCTGATTTTCATAAGTTAGAAATTGCGGGATCAACGAACTAAAAGCACCCACAGTTTTACGTTTCCACGAGATACCGACGAATCTCCGCGTAATTATCTCGCGTTTTCATAATGTTATTAACCGTTTCCACATCATAATGCGGAATCAGACGATTACTGTTTCGAGGACGATGCACCGGGCACGTCAACGAGAGTTTGATAGGACGAGGATAGGATCAAATTTAAGGAAGCGGACGCATTCAACGGCCGTAGATCGGCATTGATAGTCGCGATGCGCGAGAACGTCGAGCGAAATAAATCTTGGCAGTGTGTCCTGGAACCGCCTCGTGGTTGTCCATTACCGGAGAGAATGGTCAACCATAAAGTGGCTCCGTTTCTTCTTCTTTTTAAATAACGTTGCTCCTCGACCGGCAACAAAGCAGAATGATGATGCTACCGGACGGAAACTTTACTGCCCGTGAAGTCCCTGATTGATACATGCTGCGCGTACAGCACACTCCTTGATGCAATCATATTCGCGTGCAGATGAATACACGGGAAGCAACAGTAGCGTACACGCTTGGAACAGCTGTACGTTGGTGGTCCACGCTTTCCGAACGACGGTTCGTAGAATCACAGCATCCAGCGAGTTTGGTAGAGTGCCCGCGAAACTGATGGCGATGTAACGGGTCGAGTCAGGCATTTCGATATACCGTGCGTTGCACCAGAGATGATATATTAGTTTCTAATCATTTCAGTATTTTTCGTTTCACAATTGTGTACAAAACTGCATTCAAAATTGCACGAAAGAAGTGCATTCAAATTACATTCAAAACTGCATTCAAAATTACATTCAAATTACATTCAAAACTGCATTCGAAATTGTATCCAAAATTACATTCAAGACTGTATTCAAAATTACATTCAAGACTGTATTCAAAACTGCATACAAAATTGCATGAAAGAAATGCATTCAAAACTGCATTCAAAATTACATTCAAGACTGCATTCAATACTGCATACAGAATTGCATGAATGAAATGCATTCAAAATTATATTCAAAATTACATTTAAAATTGCATTCAGGACTGCATACAAAATTGGATGAATGAAATGCATTCGAAACTACATTCAAAATTACATTCACAACTGCATTTAAAATTGCATTGAAAATTGCATTCGAAATTACATTCAAAACTGCATTCAAAATTGCATTCAAGAAATGCATTCAAAACTATGTACATGCTAATTGTTACATTTGATTAGCGCATAAAATGTTGATGTTTAACAAGCATCTTCTTGTTGATAATCTAGCGCAGTTCATGAATTTCAAAGATAGTAAAAGTGTTGTTGGTTTTTTTGAACGCAGCGCGTGAAAAATTGCAAACGAAAGGAACAGTTCGAGGTACGCCCTGATTGAATCATACGACACGCGTCCCGCATTTGTTAATAAAATTACTGTTCACTTTCATAGAGCGACGCGTACGCGATGGTATAATTACAGTGTACTTGACACGATATCATGGTGAGATGGCTGCGTGCAGAGTGGTTCGAGGAATATCACGTGAGCGGTCAATTTTATACAATGCCTCGTGAACGACTACTCTGTAATTCATTACGAAGAATTTTCGTTCTTGATACTTGACATTGACATACTCCGTATAGTTGGATCCACTGAAATTAAATCTAATTTATACGAAAATATTGTTCAATTCAATAACAAAAATTGAGCCGTTTATTTTAAAAGTGGCATAAGTCACTTTACCGTAATGAAAAGTGGTGATTTTTTAATGTTTATACGAAATTATTTATACTGAGAAAAATATATCAGTATCCTGAGATAACAAATACAAGTAAATCTTCTCGAAAGTTAGCATCCATATTTTGAAACGTGTTAAAACGCAAACCCTTAAATATATCGACTTAAAAACCAAGTGACTTATGCCACTTTCAAAATAAACGGCTCAATTATCGATCATTTAACGGAAGAACATATAGCAAGGAATTTTGAGTCATTTTTTACTTTTATGTATGCTTTAATTGCTTGGTGTTGCAGTTTATCCTATACGCGATTAATTCGTTTTATAACAATAGTAAGATTGAATTAATTCAAACTTCGCATGATTTGTATTATAACATATGTTTCAGTAAAGAAGTTTGTCAACAAATTTCTCATATAGGCGTTTATATAATTTTCCTAACTGAAAAGAAAGTTATTTCGATTGTTTTGTAGTTCTAGTGTTAAATTCAAAATTTGTTTTGTTTTGTATTTTAATTGTATTACATATTATATATAATTTAATTATAAATCTGTTTCAAAAATATTGTTTGATTCAATAATTTCTAGGGAATTTTTAGGATGTTTGTACTCTGTGAAAGAAAAAAGTCGGAAGCCAGTCAATTTCACTTTTTTGTAGTTCCAATATTAATTTCAAGATTTGTTTTATTTGTATTTTTTAATTATAAATCTGTTACAAAAATATTGTTTGATTCAATAACTTCTAGGAAATTTTTAGGATGTTTGTACTCTGTGAAAGAAAAAAGTCAGAAAGCCAGTCAATTTCACTTTTTTGTAGTTCCAATATTAATTTCAAGATTTGTTTTATTTTGTATTTTAATTGTATTACATATTATATATAATTTAATTATAAATCTGTTACAAAAATATTGTTTGATTCAATAATTTCTAGGGAATTTTTAGGATGTTTGTACCCTGTGAAAGAAAAAAGTCAGAAGCCAATCAATTTCACTTTTTTGTAGTTCCAATATTAATTTCAAGATTTGTTTTATTTGTATTTTTTAATTATAAATCTGTCACAAAAATATTGTTTGATTCAATAACTTTGAAGGAATTTTTAGGATGTTTGTACTTTGTGAAAGAAAAAAGTCAGAAGCCAGTCAATTTCACTTTTTAGTAGTTCCAATATTAATTTCAAGATTTGTTTTATTTGAATTTTAATTGTATTACATATTATACATAATTTAATTATAAATCTATTACAAAAATATTGTTTGATTCAATAACTTTGAGGGCATTTTTAGGATGTTTGTACTCTGTGAAAGAAAAATGTCGGAAGCCAGTCGATTTCACTTTTTTGTAGTTGCAATATTAAGTTCAAAATTTGTTTTATTTGTATTTTAATTGTATTAAAATGGACAAACGAATATTACAAGAACAGTTAACAAATGTAGTTCATCGAACTGTAATTCTCTTTGCTATCAATTTAGATGTGAAACTTCAAAAATATTGTTCCATAACCGAGGCTTCAACTAAGCCAATAAATCAGTATTCTCGCGACCATTTGATACAAACAGCGCTTAAAAATATCACTATTAACAGTAGCACATTTGGATTTCCGCGTGCGCTCACTTTGTTACGGCCGTCAGTAATCCGTGCAGAGAGAAATAGCATCTCCGGTCCGGCGATTGTTATATTCTTGCAAATAAGCCCCCGCAATGTTGCACCGTTACAAAACGCGAGCCCGCGAGCGTGGTTTCCTTTGAAACCGCTCGTACCATCGCTAAAATAATACATCCCGCGGGTGGTACACGCACATAACGTCCGTACACGCGACACTCGGTGGCACCGCGGCGTATACGTTACGTCCCTGCGGTGCTTAGAAAGGAATATTCACAGATAGAAGTCAATAAATCCAGCCGATGGTGCTCAACGTGGTGCTCTCGAGCCGGACTGCCAGTCCAGAAGAAACCCGCTGCCGGCAAATAATGGCCGTGGAATCGTCGCTTCCGTTTATAGAGATACCGGCTGCGGCTTTCTAAGCGCTCGCATACTCGATATCCACGCCAGAAGCCAGAACCGGCCGAGAGAGAAGCTGCGTGAACTAACTCGGAACCAGCTGTGTGCCTCGACAATGGCCTGCAGCTCCTCTTTTACCTCGATACTACCGAGGCCGTCGTTGCGTCGATGTTTATTCATAAACAGCATTCCCTGGAATACTATTTCACGCGGTCAATTTTATTCAAAAGCGTGCCGATCGCTTCGAGATCGAAATGTATTGTCTGTTGCGACAAATGCGAAGTAGTATATTCTATAATGATTTTTATTTTGCAATATTTCCGAACGATTTCGAGTAATGTACTATGTTATGTGTAAATAGTTGTATCTGATTTTAAGTAGATTAAACAATTACGTTAGTAACTGTTTTACTCGATATTATCGTTTTTTGTGATGCCATTTCTATTCTGCTTTCGGTAGAGAGAAACAATTGAATTATCTGTTGTATCTTCAATAAGATTAGATCAGTCATTTTATAATCAGAGATATTAAAATGAAAATAGTTTTAGCTACCCTTAAGTACGTTAATAATTATTGTTTGTTGCAATACTATTTCTTTTCTACGTTTACTAACAAGAAATAATTGAATCGTGTATTACGTTTGTAATATAAGATTAAATTAATCATTTTATATCGAATATTATAAAAATGAGAATTTTATGCATTTTATTCATGTTTTTATGCAACTGTATTATGTTCAACTCGAGTTATTAACGAATTATTATTAACGAATACAAAAAACCATTTGAAGTATTTAAAAATACTGCTGTGTGTGCCCATTATTTTAAAATCATTTGAACTGCGAAGTAAAGAAATCAATGTTGATGTGCAATCAATGCAGACAACTTTTATTTTTCAGTAAAATCCATAATTTAGTTACCATGTATCACATACTAACGATAACTAATTATTTAAAATATGATATAACTAATATACTATATAACTATAATAACTATACTATAATAATTAATTATTTAAGCAACGAATTTATACAACTGATAGCTAACTAAAAATAGCTAACTGATAGCTAAACTGATAGCTAACATGAAATGGCTGATTTTTAAGTAAACATTAAGTTGAAAAACTGTTCTGTCATGTGCAACAACCCAATGTATGCAGAACTCCAAAAAAGCTGACACCTCCAAAATGATCCAAAGAAACATTTCCTAACTGAGGAATTACGTTCTACCAAGGATTAGCGTAACAGGCAGATTAAGCGTTACAAAAATAGAACGAGCTACCGAAGCCATACGTGAAATCAACATATTAGGTCTACCGGAAAGTTCTGTCCGTTTTTGAATTGAAATATAACACAATTTTCATACATTTAATAATATTTATTGTAGAATATACTTTCCATCGTTACTTATGACTTCTTGCCAGCGTGACGGCAACTTGTAAATGCCATTTTTAAAAAATGATTTATTTTTAGAGGCGAAGAACTCAACCAGTGCTTAGTTGACACCAGCTTCAGTTTTGAATTTTTTTCCTGTAAAAAGTTTTGCAAAGAGAGAAACAAGTGATAATCGGAGGGTGCTAGGTCCGGGGAGTATGGTGGATGCGACAGAATTTCCCAGCCTAGCTCTGCGATTTTCTGACGAGTCGCCAAAGCAGCATGTGGTCCGGCATTATCATCGGTAGCCATGTTTTCACGATCGCGTCTCACTTAATAAAGACATGAGACGTCTTTGTTTCAGTTTATTTAGGAGAGCACGTGTGTGTAAATGCAATGATAAAGAGAGATAGTCATATATGTCTCAAATCAACATGTGCATATGGATTGAAACTTGAAGTAACACTATCGGACAGAACTTTCCGGTAGACCTAATAGTTCTTCACACGCAAATTACCGTGACTCATTTCCGCGCGAACGCATTGTATCAGCGTGTCTAGATTGAACAATTTACGACTCGCTTGACCAGACGCGCACATGAGATTCCACGTCGCCGTAGACACCATAATTCCGCCGCGTTCGAAAGCCGAGGTGAACGAGTTCGAGTCGACTGTCCAGTTCCCAGTTAGTGGATTGTCATTAGAAAATATCGAGGGAGTGTTCGATGCGGGATATCTATTAAAATAGGCGTAGTGAATCATCGGGCCTAGCAGCCTAGAGCAGAGGGATTCCTGTAGTCACGCAATCGAAAGAAGTTGCCCTTATATGTAGAGGCCCGTTTCTCGTTTCTTTCGAGTATCGACCGCTTCCCGGGAAAGAGAGGGTGATCGATCAGGGACTACAATACGAACCCTCGAACAGGGGATCATTAGGGCCCATTAGAAAGTAGCTTTTCTTTATAAAGGCCCTGTAGGGCGCCCGGCGTTACCTTTTCGGAGGACGACGCAGTCACTGACCCCACAGATAGTTTTTGAAACGTTCTGCGGTAGCTGTGAAGCTGATCGCGTACACTATCGTTTATCAAAATTTCGACTTTCATAGGCTTCGAAATTAGTTTACAATCGGATAGTCTTCAATCAAATTCTTCGAATAAGATTTTTGTCTTTTGCATTTTCTTTCTAATTTTGTTTACCTGAAGTGTGGTGTCCTGTTTTGTGATATAGAAACTGAAACTCCAATTATTATATATATTATTATTATTATTATTGTTAGACTTCATTACATATTTTAGCAGAAATTATAATACAGGAAATACAGTTATTTTTCGTTTCGAGAGTTTTACTGCTCTAATGCTCTTTTCCTACATTTTGTACAATCAGAATTCAAGTGCATTCATTTCAAATGCACATGCATTACATTCATATTTTGTATATTTCATTGAATTAAAGTTGACATAAAGTTCAAGAAAAATTCCTTTTGTCAAGTCTCGCATGCTCCTCAAAATGCGTTGATCTTATATTTATACGATTGTTCGATTTTCTACCGTTTTCATGTTACACTTTGAAATATGAAATTACGAACGAAACACAATTTTTATCGAATTTAACAAGTACACTGAATCGCGAGCTAATTATACAGAAGTGAAAGATTTGATAAAAAATGAGTAAATCGTTTAAAACAATAGTCTGCACAATTTACGTATGGTTTCAAAGATTTCCTGCTTCCATGAAACATGATCATTTCCAGTTTTTAGGTAATGCTTATTGATACCAAGTTCGGGTAAACGATCTAAACATTTCTGCAAACATTGCTGGACGAAATAAATGTTAAATACCGAAATCGCCGATGTTCGCGGGAACGCGCCGGACTTTAGAGCCTGCCTTGCGGTTTCGTTCGAATCGTCTCCGAGGCTTTCCAGATTTTTATTGTACACTTACCGTGGACACTTGACCGTCTGCGGACGGAAGTGAGCGATTACGTGAAATAATAAAGACGAAGTTTAATTAGAGGCCAGAGAGAGAGTGAAGCTCGAGCCGTGTAATTGACGAGGGTGGATCGTTTCTTTGAACGGACTGCTTCGATCATTTAGCAACGCGCCGAAATACGGTCTGAGAGCGTTTCTCTCGTAACCTTTTCGCGAATAGTACAACACGAATTTTAGATACACACTCGGAGGATATAATAACACGTGTTGGCGAGCTGGCCACAAAGGATCGCGTCTTCCGCTTTCTGGACCTTTCGTGGAAGCCTTGACCGCAACGCGATCACCGTTCCATTTCGCGAGAAGGCATTAGAGGTCTCTTTGAGACCGTCTAGATGGACGGAAAACGTTTTAGACGGTGCACTGCGGAGATTAAAATCAAAGTAATGGCACGAGATGAAAACGAATGATCAGTCGTTTTTAATGGTGCCTCGTGGTACGCAAACTTTATGGAACGTTCGCGGAATGCTCGACACTGCGGCCACTGTCTTTTCACGACTATGCTGGCAAGAACAAAGGGAATGTAGTTTACTCGAGCACATTGTCTTGCGAAAAATGCAATAAAACCATTTGTTCATATTTTGTAGTACAGTATTTATTTGTTTTCCAATATCTAGAAAGTACTCCACTTTTGAAGATCAGAAAAATGAACAAAAGAATACGTTCTTTCAATGTATCAACTAAATGTCTCTGATCTTCATCGTTGTGAACAATGGCTTAAATAAAAGAATAATTGTTACAATTTTTAGCGAGGATTACCATTTATGTATACGCAAAGAATACTGATATTGAAACGTTAACACAGAATAATAATTATTTAAGATGACAGGAATATCTGCGTGCTAATCGTGCATATCGTATCTGCTGCTAATTTGAAATTTTATCGCATCTCTGTTAACTCGAAAAGTATATAAAATATACAATATATTGTAAACATATATAAAATATATATTTCAGTTAACTTGTCTTTAAAGTTGTGACAAATAATTTAACTCTGTATACTTTGAAAAATTAACGATAAATCATCATAAAAATTCAATTTATTAGTGTACAATTACAGGGAATTCAAAACTGGAAAATAATACATTTCTGAACTTTAATCCACAAGTTGAACACTATCATTCGATATATATATATGAGGTATCATTCTTCATTTTAAAATTGTTGAGATTATGAAGATTCTTTCGTGGGAAATGATTGAATAATCTTAATTTGACCGTATATTGTACTAAAAAAATGAAGAAAGATCTGAATTAATTTATTTTTATCATTTCTACAGAGTATTATTTTTAGAGCGTGGTAGGTTCGGCCTTGAACGAAACATTTGTGACACATTTTCCACTTTTAAAATTGTTGAAACTGTAGATGCTTTCATACGAAACTATTGAACATATTTCTTTATTCAACTCATAATATAAAACAAATATCGAGGAGTCTAAATAAATTCATTCGTGTAATTTTTATAAAACCACCTGAAATTTTTCCGTTTTAATATTAGGTTTAATGCAAAATAGAATTTAACACGTGCCCTGCCGCGTGGGGCGTATACGCCCCACGCTGAACTTTCCGTTCAAGCCATTTGGTATTATCATTGTAAAATGAAGAATTTTTTAAAAATTCATTATGCAGTCAATTATGGACATCTTAATACTATTGCCGATGCCCTCATTTAATCGTGGGGCGTATACGCCCCACGCGGCGTGATGGGCAATTTTTCTTTACTGTAACTTGTTTTAACTGCATTTCTCTTATTCCGATCAGTCATTTATTCGCGTGTCGTTGACACAATACTTACTGCTTCACTGAAGCTGGGATTGATTTATAGTTCTATAGTACTGTAAAAGTTGTAACATTCTGCGATAGTTGTGTGGATAAACCACACTTATGTTTGCCATGTTTTAACAAAGTTCATCGTAACATCCCTTTGTAATCGCATACAAACTTGAATTTAACTAAAATGTTATATTTTAAACTAATATAGGCATGATAAAAAAAATTATATGTGAGGATGCAACTCGCTTGGCATAATAATGATCAGCCAGGTATTTGTTAAAGTAATTCCTAGAAAAATAAATTTATTGGTTTGCTGTGTTATGCATGTTAAACTATACAACCTTTCCTTGATAATTATGATTTTTGCACTATTTTAATTATTGTAAAGCATACGCCAGAAACAAAATAATACAAATGTAAAGCGTGGGGCGCATACGCCCCACGCGGCTTGAACGGAAAGTCTTCAAAAAACGGTCTGGCAGGGAACGTGTTAAGTTTATGAAAAATTGAAACGTTAATTAAATATTTAGTCAATTAATTATTTACTATAATTTATTACCATTTATGTATGCACGAAGAATATCGACATTGAAACTTTAACGTATAATAATAACTATTTATTATAATTATAATTAATAATTATTATATACAATTAATTATTTTGGTCAAACGTTAACACAGGAATCTCTTTGTTTCAGTTGCACATCGATATACGTGGGAGAGTATTGCCAATACTTGAACCCTTGCCACAAGGGTCCGCGCTGTCAAAATGGCGGTTCCTGCAGAGTGAAAGAGAGCATCGGGGGTGGCACCCCGTCTTTCTTCTGTTCCTGTCCAGTCGGGTTCACCGCGAGTTTGTGTGAAATACCAATCGACAACGCGTGTGACTCGTCGCCTTGTCTTAACGGCGCCACATGCCATTTAAAATCACTCCGGGAATATGTCTGCACCTGCTCCACTGGATACACAGGTAAGACTTCTTCTCTCAATAAGGTAGCTCGATGTCACCGAAACGTATAAACACATTCGAGAGCCGAAATAAAAAGTCTTCGGACCTGAGCCGACTGTCTTTACGCGTGTACCAGACAATAAAGCGATCGAAGTTACAATTCTTTTAATGCCATAAATTGATGAAGTTTATTTGGTAAAACTGAACGGTGTGTATAATTATGTGGTACCTGCCTCGGCATAATCACCACCCGTTTCTTCATAACGTGCTTATGCCGATAAAACTGGTAACACAAGAATTCAATTGTGGTCGTTATCCCGTTTTCAGAATCAGTTTATGACAGCGTGAAGCTGTTGGACGATCCGATCCTCTAATTAACCATTAGCTTTGTAATAGTGTTTCTTCTGTCAATATTAATAATGTACAATATTAATAATTTTGTTAATTTTAATATCAATGATTCGTTGCGCGATCGAAACATTCGCTTAAGATCGTCGAAAGATTATTTCGCATCATCGGCAGATGATTATTAATTAGTGATACATTTGAGCGAACGTTTAATTTACAAACGCTTGATGCGAATGTAAAGCTAATCCTGTAAATTGCTTTACGAGAACAGGAAGTTGCATGAATGCCGGCGATCATAATAGAAACACAATAGAACATTGACAAGGTATATGGAATCGCTGAGAGAATAGCGCCGGTATGTCATCGAAGCAACGTATCAATTCACATAGATCGAGCGGCAAGGTTACGCGATTATTGGGGTGATAGAACTTGGCTGTCCTGGTATTCTCATTGTTCCGCTTATTGATAAGATATGATCCCGTGAATGGACAACAAATTCATGGTGGTGACGCGTTATGTCGAGAATGCTGGAGCTAAAACCGATCGGATAAACAGCGATGAATGACAGGGGAGTGTCAACTGTAAATCGTTCGGACAAATATTCATGAATATCGAGGAAAGTCGTTTCATATTCGATTTAGGAAACAATCGGGATATCTTTGTATTGTTATAACAATCAGATTGTTAAATTATTCGAGTTGATCTTTGGTTCGATCATTCTTATATTTATACAATTGTTCGATTTTTTACCATTTTCATTTTACACTTTGAAATATGAAATTACGAACGGAAAACAATTTTTATTGAATTAAACAAGCACACTGAATCGCGAGCTAATTATATTAATTTGCGATCGGACAAATATTCATGAATATTGAGGGAAGTCGTTTCATATTCGATTTAGGAAACAATCGGGATATCATTGTATTGTTATAACAATCAGATTGTTAAATTATTCGAGTTGATCTTTTGTTCGATTATTCTTATATTTATACAATTGTTCGATTTTTTACCATTTTCATTTTACACTTTGAAATATGAAATTACGAACGGAAAACAATTTTTATTGAATTAAACAAGTACACTGAATCGCGAGCTAATTATATTAATTTGCGATCGGACAAATATTCATGAATATCGAGGAAAGTCGTTTCATATTCGATTTAGGAAACAATCGGGATATCACTGTATTGTTATAACAACCAAATTGTTAAATTATTCGAGTTGATCTTTTGTTCGATCATTCTTATATTTATACAATCGTTCGATTTTTTACCATTTTCATTTTACACTTTAAAATATGAAATTACGAACGGAAAACAATTTTTATTGAATTAAACAAGTACACTGAATCGCGAGCTAATTATATTAATTTGCGATCGGACAAATATTCATGAATATTGAGGAAAGTCGTTCCATATTCGATTTAGGAAACAATCGGGATATCACTGTGTTGTTACAACAACCAGATTGTTAAATTATTCGCGAAGGGTAAAAAATGTGGAATAATTCTATTAACAAATTAAAATTGGGAACTGTCGTCAAATGCAAATAATGTTGTTTCTATATTCTATATAGAATTATATATTATATATTATTTCTTCACGGATAATAAGTTTTTCTCACGTGTTTAGCAATAAATCTGTACAAGACAATAAAAGTGCTGAAAATATTAATTTTTCTCGAGGAACTTGATCTCGAAATATTTCGTCTTGTGAAACGCAGTTTCGATCTTCATATTGGGTTGGCAACTAAGTAATTGCCGATTTGTTCAATGAAATAAAAAATTTTTTTTTACTTAGAATGAAGTTTAATCTGTAATGTATTTTCCATTTTGTTCGATGACCTTTTGCCATCTCTCTGACAACTTGAAAATTCAACGCTCGTAGAAAGTCTGATCCTTTTCGGCCAAAAACTGAGTTAAGTGAGATTTTACAGCGTCATCGTCATTAAAAGTTTTACCACGAAGGAAGTTGTCCAGAGATCGAAATAAGTGGTAATCCGATGGCGCGAGATCAGGGCTATATGGTGGGTGTAACATCAATTCCTAACCAATATCCATCAATTTTTGCCGAGTGGACAAAGACGTGTGCGGTCTAGCATTGTCCTGGTGGAAAATGGCAGCTTTGCGATTGACCAATTTTGGTCGCTTTTCCTTGACCGCTGTATTCAATTTGTCCAGTTGTTAACATTCACGGATAATAAAAAATAACATAATAATAATAATAATAATAATAATAATAATAATAATTTTATAATATAACATTTACGGATATCATAAAAATGGGAGTGTGAGACATCTATAACTGAAATCGGCAATTACTTAGTTGCCAACCCAATACCTTGAATGGTTTGTATGAAAGCGATAATGACGATAAATAAATTCGTTACATTTTTAAAATGACAACAAAGGAATAGAACGATCAATCGTGATAATAAAACATTGAAATACGAGAGACATAAATTTGGTTATTAATTTTCTATGTATCGTTATACGTGCTGCACGAGAAAAAGTCGTCGAGTAAATTCTAAAAAGTATTTCCTCTTCGAAGAAGTAATGCAGACAGTTCCATGACCGTATCGAATCCTACAATATGAGTTTCGACCCTTGCCGAAAGTTCGTTTACACGAATTTGTTCGGCTCGCGGAAGTTGCGAGTGCGACTAAACGAGTATTTTTTATGGGCTCGTTTTACGCATGGGCACGTGCTGCCTTGACAAATAAATCTATGGGTAACAGGAATTTGGCGGGAAAGGAGAAGGAAGAAGGGACGTAAGAGAAGAGAATCCACGAGGAAAGAGAGAAGTTGGTGGTGGTGGATAATTGGCGGAGAGCAATGCGGCATTTCGCTGTGGCGGTACCCTTTGGGCCAGTGGTTCTCACATTTGCATCTTTCACTTTGAAAGAAAAGAGTAAAAGTTCGATCAACGCATCGTTTAATGTATCGGTTAATCGAATTTCTATCCAGTGCCAGGATCGTAAAATATTTCTTCAATATTTGTTCGAGTAGGCTGTGGATCCTCATGCGTTTACGGCATGGCCAGATTTTTACAACGCAAGTGTATTCTTTGAACAGTCACAGGAAATTTTTCTGCAATCCTAGTTTTTTTAAAATGACGCATGAAAATGAAAATAAAATAATAATAAAAATAATAAGAGAGATACGGAGTCTAATAAAGGTTCTTCTTTGTTTTTTCTTCGTTTCAGAAATTTTATCTTTATTAAGAACTTACTTATTTATATATTTTCCTATATATTTACTATCAATAAAAAAATAATAGAGCAAGGTTCGACAACATTTCAAAAGCAAGCTATTTTCTAACACTTACATAATCGAATAAATCGAATAAATATTTCCAGAAGAATTAAAACACAAAGTAAAGCAACATAAAAAATAAATTACATTTGCGATCAGAGCTTAAATTTAATTCCTGCAAATGTGACACAAACATGTGAAGTAAAATTATAAATAATGAGTTTAGATTACTCAAAAAATATTTCAAAGATAGATATAAATTCAACGCTGTTGTCACTCAACATTTATGTTGCGGTCTAATAAGAACCACTGGCGTGTAGCGGGTGCAGTGCGCAGCTCCAGAAGCAGAGACATCTTAGATCTAAGGGAGCGAGTAGCGAGTCCAGTAATTAGTTCCACTAATCAGTGACCCGGAGGAAGGTAGGGATGTGACTTTAGGTAGAGAGAACGAGTTGGTCAGTGTAGCCGCCATCTTAAACGATAACTCCCTTCGTGATGGACTGTAACCGAGGACGAAATCCGAAGCAAACTCATCTTCATCTTACCGGTGATCTTCATCCTACCTCTGAAATGACGAGCAGACACGGTGACTGACCGATCATTTTTCAGCGAAATTGCAACAGTGCTTTCATCGAAGTTTTCAGTTCTTCTTATGATACCAAAGAACGTGTACGTTGTTAACAAACGTCACTCTAAAATACTGCTTCGTTAAATTGTATTAAGTTATTTAGTCATTGCTTTTATAGCCGGTCTTGTTTCATTTCTTGTTTTAGCTTTGGATATAAGAACAGTGAAAATGATGTAAGGTTTTAATTCAAATATTTATTTTATACATCACACTTGTAATTTAAAATAAGTTTATAAATTAGATATTTAGATGTATAAAATAAATCTGATCTTATAAATATATTTTAAATTAAACGTAGTTTATGAAATACATTTATGCAATGAATATTTAGATTTATAAAATAAATATTTCGGTACGTAAAATAAATTTGTAAACTAGATATTTAGATGTATAAAATAAATCTAATTTTATGAATCTATTTTAAATTAAACGTAGCTTATAAAATAAATTTATACAATGAATATTTAGGTTTATAAAATAAATTTATAAAATAAATATTTGGGTACGTAAAATAAATTTGTAAACTAGATATTTAGATGTATAAAATAAATCTAATTTTATAAATCTATTTTAAATTAAACGTAGCTTATAAAATAAATTTATACAATGAATATTTAGATTTATAAAATAAATTTATAAAATAAATATTTCGGTACGTAAAATAAATTTGTAAACTAGATATTTAGATGTATAAAATAAATCTAATTTTATGAATCTATTTTAAATTAAACGTAGCTTATAAAATAAATTTATACAATGAATATTTAGGTTTATAAAATAAATTTATAAAATAAATATTTGGGTACGTAAAATAAATTTGTAAACTAGATATTTAGATGTATAAAATAAATCTAATTTTATAAATCTATTTTAAATTAAACGTAGCTTATAAAATAAATTTATACAATGAATATTTAGATTTATAAAATAAATTTATAAAATAAATATTTCGGTACGTAAAATAAATTTGTAAACTAGATATTTAGATGTATAAAATAAATCTAATTTTATGAATCTATTTTAAATTAAACGTAGCTTATAAAATAAATTTATACAATGAATATTTAGGTTTATAAAATAAATTTATAAAATAAATATTTAGGTACGTAAAATAAATTTGTAAAATAAACTTGTAATATTAGCTGTATTTTATAAATCTAAGTATTTATTCTATAAATTTATTTTATATTAAAAGTAATTTACATAAATTAAAAATAACTCTGATTTTATAAATTTATTTTATAAATCTAAATATTTATTTCAAATAATTAGAGACTCTCCGAATCAAGAAAAAAATAGAAATTGAAGCTAAAACGAGAGATCGTTGTGTTCTTAATTTTTGTTGTTTGCGAATATGACTTCTCGAACAAAAACTAGTTAAAGAAAATTCTTTAAGAGACAAACGAAACCAATTTCGTATTAGTGAGAATCATGAATCATAAATCATGTTCACCTGTCACATTCTGCTCTGATATTAGAACTCCAAATGTTCAAATAGAAACCGCTACAAATCATTATCGTTAAGAAATGCACAATTAAGACAAACCACGAAAAAGATTAAGTATGATCGAAAAGACTTCCTCGGAGTAAATTAACGGTTTCGGTGAATCGTGATGCCGAATTGATGCGATTCTGTGATATTCTCCACCTTCGGCGTTAAATGGCAAGACACTCGTCATATATAATTATCTTCTTTCTGTCACCTTTCAGGTGATCACTGCGAACGACAAGACCACTGTGCCTCGTCGCCATGTCGGAACGGGGCTGAGTGCCGGTCCCTCGAAGACAGCTACGAGTGCACGTGTGCACCCGGCTTCACGGGCCCGAATTGCGCGGAGGACATCGACGAGTGCGACAGGAAGCCGTGCATACACGGCTCCTGCAAGAACATCCACGGATCCTACAAGTAAGTTGAACGACATCGTTAACGGACCGTTCCAGTATGTTACATATCTTCTCTGAACGTAAATTGCGCTCTCGCGTCGGCCCGCCGTTTCCGATAATGCAGAGCACAACTCAATTTCAAGCAGCTGATTGCACTTTGTCTTCTCTTTCTTTAGCCTCCCCAGCGCTGCACCGTTGCCACTAGAGAACTTTTTCGACCTCGTTCTCACCTTTCCCTTTTGGTATAATAAACCGTTGAATTATCTTTGTGAGATAATTCTTTGTTGTTTATACATGGGCCGTGGATTTCATTAAAAAAACATTAATACATCAAATGGAAACAGTAACAAAATTTACAGAATTTCAAGATACTGAATTGTTTTCAGTACATTCGAATTATGAAGTGAAAACAATCAATGTTCTGCAATTACTGCAGACAATTTTTATTTCGCGGAAAAATCCACGGTCTAATTATAAATATTGTTCCTAGTATATGAGCCGTTTATTTTGAAAGTGGCATAAGTCACTTTTTCAAAAAAATCGAGTTAATGGTAATACTAATTACAATTGAACGGTATCTTTTCATTAAAAAAAAAAATAAAAAAAGTGACTTATGCCACTTTCAAAATAAACGGCTCATATTACGTTATGTCTATGCTCTGCAATTTCTTCTCTGGAATTTTTGATACAAGCCCACGTACGTTACAATATTTGCATCGGTCTTACAATGTTTACACAAGCTGCACAAAAATTCGAACATTTTGTTCCGGGGCTTTGAAATGTTTTCATAAATCGTACAATTTCTCTGAACACGAATGCTTTCGATTTCCACGAGTTTGGAAATTATCGTTCGGCACGGTAATGTTTTTGCGTATCGTATAACATTGTCGCGAAGGTTTGAATGTCTCGAAAGCTATGCAATTTTTTCGGGGGTCCTGTAATTCCTTGGCAGTCCCAAAATTGTTCGTCGGGCATCATGGGTAGCAGGCCAATCGGATAAGACGGTCCCGATCTCTCCCCCCCGGCCTTCTGACAGAGGAACAGGCACGCATCACGGCTACTTTGTACTTAACATAAATTTTGATCACCGTCCGGGGCAGATTTTAATCTCGTCAGTGTCTTCGCTTTTGAAATTCGGCGCGCACAGACGAGGGTTGCCGGTCGGTACCGGCCCCGGCCATGGAAATTGATTGAGGCCTTTACGTTTGTGTGAAACACGTAGCGCAACATGCGGCGTAATGTATTCGGGTACTTTTGCGGCTTAAACTCCGTTATTAAATTTCTGACAGTGAAACTCTGTTGCTCGCGCAAGATAAACAGCTTTCCGATGGCTTCGACGAAACCAAATATTGAAAATTGATGGCTACCGGCACGGTCGCCTCACCTTAATGCACGAGCAGTACGATTTCGACGGTGGCCTGCGGAAGGATTCTCGCGTGAAATGAATGCGAATGTCGGAGGCAAGGTGGATCCAATTTTTCGGAAGGTTTCCAAGCTGTATATATCTTTTAATTGGAATTCGTTCTCTAGAAACTTTCATTTGTGAAATCGAAATTCGAAAGGGATGATTTATACCGTGGCGATTGCCACTTTGATCGTTTCACGGTTGAAAAATTCGAAAAAAATTGATTTCGTATTCGTATACGAAATAAGATCTTTCGCAGATCGTATTCACTCTTTTTGCACTCGATAATAATCCTTTTGTTGGTCATGTTCAGTTTTTTCTAAATAACATTAACCCTTTCACAGAGCAAACTTGCCTTTGTTTTATCCACTTTTTACATTTAATATGGATTTATATAACTTTCTCATTAAATAATACAAACATTACAAATAATTAATCTTCATTAATCTTCAGTAATCATTTGTGTAAAATGTCATTCAATTTTTATATTTGATATGAATTTATATGCTTACTTATAAAATAATACGTGTCTCATTACAAATAATTAATCTTCACTAATTATTCAAAAATTCCATTAAATTTTTACATTTGGTACGAATCTTATTACAAATAAGCGAGAGTATCAAAGGGGTAAGACCTGTAAAAGGATTCATTTTATTTGTAAATATAGATTATATCTGCAGAAAGATTAATCTGGCGTACGATAAAATGAAAATACAGTACGATCTACAAAAGGATTAAGTTCTCTGCAAAACCTGTATATCACGATAAAAATTCATTTCTAGTAAAAATTGTAATACAACATCCGATTATCAAAATAAAAGGAAAATCGTTTCTATAGAATTGCCGATACACGATACATAATAGTACAATCTCAAATATCATTTACATTTTACCACGAATTAAAAGAAAGGTCTGTTTGAACAGTTAAACTTTAACCCTGACTTTCGCGCATATACTAATCAAATAATTAGCGGTAGCCGCAGGAAAACATTTCATTCGAACGAGTCAGTGTATCCGAGAAATTGCGAAGCGCATAAACGTGTTGCTTAACTATAAGAAGCCGGGGAAGACGACGCGTAACTGTGCAACTGGACAAATTCTTTACCCTCGCGATACTTAAGGCTTCCTCGTAGCCGAGGACTCCGAGCGGTCATCAAACCGCATCAAAGGCAACAGAAAGCCAGAATTACCGTGAATATTTTCCAGGAACGCGTGTAAACTGTTCCATTAATTGCTTAATCGAGCGGAGTGGACGCGACGCGCGACGCGGGCAGATGCGCTCTGCACGACCGCGCCGCGAGACTCGATGACGATGACGATCGGGATGACGATCAGAATGACGATCGCGGGGGAAAAAGAACGGAGAACGGTCATGCACGTCGCGTCGACCTCTCGAAAATATCGTTGCGGCCCAGCGAGCGTGGTGATGAGGGTGCAGAGAACCGCGGTAGTGTCGTTCGTCTTTGTCGCAATTACCGATTGAGCACGGACGCTGGAACGTGAAGCGCATAATGACGCCGAACAACGAGGATCCATCGAGTCGATCCCACGGCCCATTACGGATTTGCTCGTAATTCGACGTTCCGACGCCTCAAAAATCACTTTCGTACCAAGGGCCGCGCCTTTTTCGGCCCGATCTCGTACGCTCGCTGCCTAAGATCCTTCCCTTCGCAACAGTTGCAGAAAGTGAAACGATCGCGCGTTCGTTACGGGACGTTCGTTACACGATCTCCAACGAAAGGTCTCGGGGATCTTCCGACGAAGTTGCGAAAGGCGGCTCTCGAAGGGCAGTTTCTTGCCTCCACAGTGATTCAAACTTTAGACGATCGCTCAAAACTTCGGCACATGCGTTCATGCATCCCCGTAGATATATTTTTGTGCGATTTATTAAAATTTTGCGAAAGTAAGGAACTATGTTTGCAGTTTTTTTTAGTGAGCAGACGCAATTTCATCACGAAGCTAAAAAGTAGTTTCAGCGTAGGTACTGGAATGCCTACCATTATAAAACTTCCAACAGATGAAGGGAGGAGTTTTATCTTTTCAAAAAAGTTTGTTTAATATTCAAGATATTAATCGGAAAAGTTTATGAGTCTGAAGATTTTGCTGAAATAGAGGGAAATGTTTCGATTAACACCAAATCTACCAGGTTCTAGGAATGACTAACGTGTATTATTTTATAAGAATGACAGGACTGAATTCATTTTTATCTTTCGCTATTTTTATCATGATACATATATGGTTGAATAAAGAAATATATTTAATAATGCCGTATGGAAGTGTCTTTACAATTCTAGAAATATTAAGGGAAAAATTTGAAGACAATTTATATTGCTAATATATGTTATATAATAATATAATTATATTATAATATTTACATAATTATATAAATATTATAATATAATTAAGACATAATATAATAGTATAATAAATTATAATATAATATAATAATAAATATAATAAATAATTATAATATAATAAAGACACTTCCATACGGCATTATTAAATATATTTCTTTATTCAATCATATATGTAGTATAATATCCTAGTATAGTATCCTATTATATATAATTAATATATATATATATAATTATATATTATACTAATATATATTGCTTTATAAGAATAACAAGACTGAATTTATTTAGCCTCTTCTCTAATTGTATCATATTATTAGGTCGAATAACGAAATATATTTAATAGTTCCATATGGAAATATCTACAGTTTCAACGATTTTAAAAGTCGCTTCGACTGGCTTCGGTAAATTTAGTGTCAATGAAGCAAATGTTTCGTTTCACACTAAACCTACCACGCTCTAAAAATTACTAACGCGTATCGCTTTATAAAAGAAGTGACAAGAATGCATTTATTCAGATCTTTCTCCACTTCTTTTATAACGCAAGGTTCCATTAAAAAATTTGTTCAAATCATTTCTCGCGAATGCGCCTTGACAATTACAACAATTCGAAAATAAAAAGTAGTAGGTATAGTGTTAATAAAATAACGTATAATGGAATTGATCAATACGGACCGAAGCAGACATTAAAAAATGTCACCGGTCTGTTCGAGTTCGGGAGATCAAAAAAATCGATTTCGCTTTAAATCGGGGTTGCCCCCACAAAATCACGTGGTCGCGACAAATGTCACGAAAGGAGCACAGGACCGCAACGGAAAGAGGGGAGAGGCCCCCCCCCGAGGAAGACCGGGTATCCCTTTGTGTAAAAAAGAAAAGGGAGAAGGAAAACCGAAGGGGGAAGAGGGGTTGCCGCGGAAAGGAAACGAGCTCGCCAAAAACTGGTTCCAGCGGGGGACTTAAGGGCGATCGGCGCGGAGAACATAAATCGGCGCTTTGTTGAGATCGAGTCGAGATTAATCGGGGCCCGAGTCGAGCTGACTGCACGAGAGCAGATAATGTCGCTGGGTCCTATATTATATTGAATTATATCGGCTCGGCGTCGGTGGGTGTAAGTGTTCACGTACACGATCGCCCGATTCTTTCTGTTCTCGAGCGCTCGGGAGCCGCGCGAAAGCTTTGTCGGCCCGGAATCGTCCTCCCTGGACTGCTCGACATCTTCATTTTTCTATCTTTTGCTTTCCACCATCGTTCGTGATAAGTCCGAGTGTTCCGCCTTTTTCTCGAGTCGCTGGAACCCCATTGAAAATTCAATCGGGTTCTTTCGGCTGCTGCGTCGCCGCCGTATCTTTAATATATGCAATCGGATCTGGGTAAAGATATTCGAAAAAGTATTGGAAATAGTTCATGAAATGCTCCCGTTTGTACGAAATAATATCGCAAGATTTATTTTTGACGTCAAAATTTCGTGTGGTGAAGTATTTTCTTAATAAGATTTATTGAAAATAATTATTTGAATTAGTATTTTTTTCATGCGTTTAAATGTCTATGATTTATTTGAAATTCGGGAGAATTTACGGGAGAATGTAAACCCATAGAAAAAGTACAAACAGATATTCTTTTGATAAATAAGTTCTTTCTTATATTTCTCTCAGTTAATGAATCTAATTGGAACAGTTGCTTGTGTGATCGGCGAAATTTCATGGAAATAATAATCGAGTGTTCCATTTCTTCATATTCAAATAAAATACAATTATTTTATGATATAGTAGTATCCTGAGATAAGATCTGGCTAAAGATATTCGAAAAAGTACTGGAAATAGTTCATGAAATGCTCCCGTTTGTACGAAATAATATCGCAAGATTTATTTTTGACGTCAAAATTTGGTGTGGTAAAGTATTTTCTTAATAAGATTTATTGAAAATAATTATTTGAATTAGCATTTCGTGCGTCTAAATTTCTATTATTTATTTGAAATTCTATTTCTTACGATTAATATTTACGGGAGAATGTAAACCTATAGAAAAAGTACAAACAGATATTCTTTCGATAAATAAGTCCTTTCTTATATTTCTCCTAGTTAATGAATCTAATTGGAACATTTGCTCGCGCAGTCGCTTGATCGGCGAGATTTCATGGAAATAATAATCGAGCTTTCTTCTTCATATTCAAAAAAAAAAATTTCAGAACTTGGTAAAGTAGAATATTATTTGATGATATAATACTATCCTGAGAGCATCTATCGTGTTCATCTACATCTTCATAATTCTTATCTCCTAAAAACGATGTCCAAGTTCAATGCCCTAATCGATCCATCTTCCATAGTCTTAATCTCGCGATCTCTTAACGAACGTGTAAGCATCGGACAACAAGTGCAGGGCCCTCGGGTGTAAGGTCTGGGACAAGCCCGGATAAAACGCAATTTAGTTCTCACAGTTTTCAAGGCATCGAAGGCGAACCAAATTGCCGCGTTCTTTTCAAGCGCGCGATTCGATCGCCTGAATACGGTACAAACGAGAAATAGGCCTGGCTTAATGCACTACTTGCAAAGTTTTACAAGTTTTCGAATTTCCGGGTGCTGGAACGTGTAAGTATAAGATGAGGTGAAAAAGGAGGAGGGCTCAGCGCCGGCACGGATCCTTAATTGAACGGTATCCGGTTGACGTGGACGAAGCAAACTCTAAGTCGGATAGGAGTAATCGAGCTTTAGCCGGCTAATAAATATCGGCGAAGGGTTAATCGCGCTGCTACCCAATAATTCCCTTTAACGCCGTTAATCCGCCTCTCTCTCTCTCTCTCTCTCTCTCTCTCTCTCTCTCTCTCTCTCTGCCTTTGACTCCGGACCCCGCAACTTCTCCGCGGCCGCGTAGTTAACGCGCGTATGCATCATCTTTGCATCGACGTACGCGCATCCCATTCTGAACCATTAAGCATCGTACCTAGACGAGCGGCTGGCTCTCTCTTCACCTGTCCCGATACCTGGCGGCGTAACGACGTCGGGACGATAGTCGTCCATCCATCCGCCCTTTTCGTCCCGTCGACCCTTTCGTCTCTCCCTTCGGCCGGCGCGATCCCGGTTACGCCGCCCGTGCAGCAATAATGTTCAATTGGAGCTAATAAAGACTTTGACGTGGCATGCCTGACCGCCAGGTGCTGCTGCTACGAGCTACTATGTTATTAAATAGTTACGAGGCGGTGGCCGAGCACGCTGCCATCCCGGGGACAGAACCTTCATCGATCTCTCTCTTTCTCCGTGGTCGGGGGACAAATAATCGAATACTCTGTACCCTCGATGAGATCGATAATGGCCGATAGTTAACGGTAGTCGATCGTCCGGCGAAAGAATCTTTGGATACTAATTTTCTGATTGCTCGGTGATCCGTTTTAAGCAGCGTTTAAGTAATGCGCGTATTTAAGGCTCGCGACGTGATTATTTTGGCATACCTTCGACGTTGTAGATGAATATCTGCAGTCGATGTTACAAGTTCATGCCGCAAGATCAATCTGTACATTTTTTTTTTATTCTTTCGTCTCTCTCTCTCTCTCTCTCTCTCTCTCTCTCTCTCTCTCTCTCCCTCTCTCATGGTAAAAATTTATATTGCAAAACGCCAACTTTGGATTTGAGGCTGTTGATAATAATATTTTATCAATTTATTATGTATTTCTATTGAAATACAATATTAATATTTTAACTAATTATTATATTAAT
Source organism: Megalopta genalis (assembly GCF_051020955.1). Classification (NCBI taxonomy): domain Eukaryota; kingdom Metazoa; phylum Arthropoda; class Insecta; order Hymenoptera; family Halictidae; genus Megalopta; species Megalopta genalis. The sequence continues at coordinate 40,289,567 of NC_135013.1, forward strand.
TATAATTATCATACTAATTATAACTAATTAATATTTTCACTAATTATTATATTAATTATAATTATCATACTAATTATAACTAATTAATATTTTCACTAATTATTATATTAATTATAATTATCATACTAATTACAACTAATTAATATTTTAGCTAAATATTATATTAATTATAATTATCACACTAATTATAACTAATTAATATTTTAACTAATTATTACATTAATTATAATTATCATACTAATTATAACTAATTGATATTTTAACTAAATATTATATTAATTATAATTATCATACTAACTATAACTAATTAATATTTTAACAATATTTAATTTTAATATTAATATTTTAACACAAAATCTCTGTATGAAATTTTTAGCCATACAATTTTGACACACACCGATAGCAATCTCTTTTCACTTGTCATTCATTATTCGATCGTTCAGTGTACATCGACGCTCGCTTCTCACATGTAATTTGTATTTCTTTTGCAAAAAAGACGTTCGAACAATTTTTTTATTCACAAATTTTTAGAATTTAAGTTCTACGATCTAAAAATAATATAGGGTCTTCTCGTCCCTTAGCATTATTTAAGCATTCTTATTTACGATTTAATTCACTTTTTTTTTCAATGTAAGACAGTTTGCGTTTTATGAACTCCTTCATTCTAGCCTTCAATTGAAAGACAAATGGCTGTGCTATCCGCGCACAGTTAGGATACTGCAACTATTTAATATTCATTGAGCGGGGCTGACTTTAAATTTTAAACAAGAAGACATGGTTCGATAAGCAGGTCAATATAGTGAATTTGCAAAATACTTTTATATTGTTTGAACCTAGTTACAATCTGGAACAGCCATTTAAACTGTCTGATCAAGTTGATTTGTATCAATTTATAGTAAATTTGATACTTTCCATATCACACTTTCAAAAGATCTGAGATTTAACTGAGTTGTAGAATATAAGATTTATGTATTTATAGAAGAATCATGAAGACAAATTTGATAAAAACATGAAGAACAAAGAAACACTACCAATATGAAGAATTTGAGACTAGAGTGTACGTTGTTTTCCCACAAAATTCAACAAATCGAAAATGAAGAAAGAATGTATATGCTAAATAAACAGTTTCATAAAGTATATATTAAGTAAACTCGAAAATCATATTAAAGTTTTTAAGAGATTTAGATTTAATCAATTGCATGAGTTCATTTGCACTTATTTATCGCGTCAGAAGAATCGAAGTAAAGATATGCAGATAATATAGTTAGACTGAATCATTATATATATATGCAAAATACAATTTTTCTGCATCTATTACAAGTAACAAGCGTCACTTTGGAACTTTTTTCTTCCTTTAATCCGTTAAGTAGCGAATATCGACCCCAAAAGTTCCCAGAATATTAAAGTGATCGAATTAATGAACTGGTAACATTCAGTTTGATTTGAATGGGATTATCTTTGGAATGAATGAACTGGTAACATTCAGTTTGATTTTAATGGAATGATCTTTGGAATGAATGAACTGGTAACATTCAGTTTGATTTTAATGGAATGATCTTTGGAATGAATGAACTAGTAATATTTGATCAATATGTTACAACAAAAGTGAATTTCGAAACCTAATTAGAAATGATTACTATCGACACGTGACTAACGCGGCATTCAACGTGTTAATAATTTTAGTGGAGCGATAGTAATTTATTGACACTTTCCTGTCCTTCGAATCTTTCTAGCGTTTCAAATTGCAACCACCCATTTTTCTCGTGAATGCATCAAATTCGCGGTCTAGCGATAGTATTCACTTCGAAACACGTGTGCAGAGAGATGTGCATGAGGCGGGCGTGTGTTCGGGCAAGGATGTGATTTATAAAATGATCTCTCCGAAGTCGCATTTAATTGAGCGGAGGCAAGCCAAAAGCGCGAGCTCGTGTTTCTTAGCCCTCCGATGGATTCGCAACGGATCTTAACACTTTATCGTCCGGTCGTGGTTGAGGCTGCCACTCAGTAAGGACTGGCTTAGTCGCGCGCGCATTTGCTCCCAGTACCGGCTAAATTTTCGCTATTCATTGTGTTGTGCTTATTCCTTTAAAAATAATAATAAATAATAATAATTATTATAATTATAATTCATAAGGATATGGGGAGGTCAGCATACAGGAGGTCAGCTACTAACAAAACAGTAAAGAAGCGAAAACCGTCGATAGCTAAAAGTCGATTAATAGGCTATCGGTCGATAAGCATTGGCAATCGAAAAGCCGATTAATAGGCTAGCGATCGATAAACATTGGCAATCGAAAAGCCGATAAATAGGCTAGCGGTCGATAAAGTGTTAATAAACCACGGCCTCCTTAGCAATTTCGGTGTTCGCTGTGATTGACCCTGCAGGGTCAAATTCTTCCTGGCTTCTAGGCAAAACTCGCACCTGATTCATCGCGATGGTTTCCGAAAGCAGCGTTCACACCTGTGTCTCCTTCTTCTTCTTCTTCTTCTTCTTCTTCTTTTTCTGCTCGACACTAATATGGCTTCTATTGCGAATTGTGGAGTTCTTGCTGGTACACTTGTCTGGTAGTATCAAATTCGCATTCTCCTCGAATTCGTCGCCTCCAGAAATTCTTGAGCAGTTTACGCGTGACCGAGCATGCTTGAACAGCGCTTCAGAATTTATAATCGACTGCTTATGCGAGGCATAATACGGCTCACTTAATTCACTCGAGACGAATAATTTACCGCTTAATTTGAAGATCGTTGCACGAAAGAAATAACATTCGATGAAAATGGCCTTTGTAATTTTCGATCGACAAGTTGCGTTTTCTTTATGATTCTACACTTTTGGACAGCGCATTCTACGATATTTAATACGTATCTACCGACGATGAGTTCATCATTTTTGGGAATCGACAATTTACAGTTAAGGACATCTTAGCATAATGTTGAATGGCAATAGCAACTTCAATCGAATACGAATACGTTATCTCAGTAATACAAATGAATTCGTTTTGTATTATCATGTAGACAAAGATATTTACGAATAACTGAAAATCTATTAATAAATAAGGTGTTAATGAACATACAATAGGAGAAACCAATTACGGACACAATTTCGGGGGAATTCTAAAAGTAGTCGTGATTTTTAATTCAGACATTTTATATTAATTCACTGAAAATGATTAGTATGTGTGAAAAGTATTAAAAAATATAAAAGTTCTACTGCAACGCCATTATTTACTACGATTTCACAAAAACTGTACATAGTAAAAAGTATACTACAAATTTTGTATAGTTATGAATTTAAATGACTATATGAATTCGTCTACCGAGTACCTATCTGTCTCATGTTTTTCTGGATTTAGACTAATTCAAAATGTTTAGAAATGCTTATAGACTCGAATTGGCAATTAATTCTTTTTGTATCGTTGTCAGAAAACGTTACCGCGATTTGAATGCCATCGAAACAAATATTGGGACTCGCACAGAAACGTGAAAAAATTCTGTATGTCTGTAATTCAGACATTTTATATTAATTCACTGGTAATATCGATCAAAATGAATTCTCTTCAATAAATACGTGATTTGTCTTATATTGTTAGTCATTCCATTCAAGTTAATTGGAGAGTTTTTATTTTATCATCATAATAAAATCATCTATTTCGTTCTTCATCTGGAGAAAATGATTCGTCAAGATGATACATTTTCATCGAGCTTTTATTTTTATAAATTCTATACTTTCACAAGCTGTTGTAGCCTAAGTGGTTGTAACCAATTACACAATTTTTTTGGTCAAATTCGATAAAGATTAAAAATAAAAGTCACCCGCGTTACCTTCTATCCAAATTTTTCGCAATGTCTAATGATTTGCTTAACCACATTGCAGTGAGATGAAAGTTCGCACTCCCTTTCAGACATCTAATTAGTCGTTCCTTTATCACAGCATCGCGATTGAACGCATTTATTCAGGAATGATTTTTAACACGTTCCGTGCCACGTGTACCATCGATGGTACACGCTTGCATGTTTACTTAGTGAACTGAACAAATTGTTTACAAGAAATTTAGAACCGAAGAATCAATTTCCACCGCAAGAATGGGCGTCGATAAGTTTTTGTTACGTTGTTATGTGTACGAGAATTAATAATTGCACGTAATACATCAAGTTTTAGTAAAATATCAAAGTGTGAAGATTCGAGTAAAAAAATCTCGGCACGGAACGTGTTAATCAAATAAACTTCGTGTGAAAAATATGGGAATTAAATTGTAAAAATGGACGAACGGGAGCGGAGATTTCTGAGATTTCGCGATTTCATCAGAAATAGAAAAGAAAGCGACGAAGCAGTCGCGCGCGGCAGAGTTCTCCGACTTCCTGAAATATGTAAAACTAATCAGCGCCTAATAGGTCGCCGCGCCGGTGAACAAGGTCTCAATGAAATTACACGGCGGCAGCCCTCGTGCACACGCCCCCGCCGCGGCTCGTTCTTCCCCTCTCGGTGGCAGAAAAGCCAAGGCGGCCGCGATCGACAAAGTATGTTAATGCTATCAAGATCTGTTGCGCAGCCGTGGTTAACCTTGACGCCGAAGTAGAAGAAAGTACTCTAACGAAGGACCGTCGGCCGTTCTCACAGCCTTGTGCCGCCGCGGTCTTCGTCAAACGGTCCCGCGTCTGGATGTCACTCGTCTCTCGCACGCAATATCATATTCATACCTGTACGAGGTGTGCTCGGGAACGCGTCACGTCGAGCAGGCCTGAGACTCCGGGCGCACGAGCGATTCCTTAGATCGTAGATCGCTCGACTTTGAAGTCGTTTCTACGCGGCGAGCGAGGCCTAGACGAGGTCAGCCGGGTCGGCGAAGTGCTCTCGTGAAGCGGAGCCCGTTTCTTCCATGGATCGACCCGAGGAAAAGACGGCGGGACGAACGGGACGGGAAACAAAGATCTCGAGCAATTCGAAGAACCCGTTCCTACGCCGCGGAGTGACCGATAACTACGTGCCGTGAATGCCGACCGCGAGATTTTCGAATTTCGCCGGGCAACGCTCGCGTCTGGGGCCACACCAGGCTGCGTCGCACAGTGGAACGTAACACCTATTCTCTTGGGCATCATCGGCCAGAATTTATTGTCGAGATTTTCTACTGTAGCTGCATCAAATTCTGAACACGTTCGCTACCCGCGTCACTAGGGTACATAGTTATATTTACCGTAAATAAATTCTTATAAAATATGATACAAATTTCGTCGAACAGAAGCTATAAATTCGAAAATATATATATTATAAATAAATATACACTCATACACGAAAGTATTCGGACGCTAACATTCGATCTAACATTCAATTAATAAAATATATGCGTTAAACTGAAGCATTTGATATAATATGGCACATATAACAAGGGATGGGTCTTCAGACTGCGCAAGCAAAATTAGAAAATAATTCAACAATATATTGCGTTTTTACAGTACATTTATTGTAAACACGTACCAGAAATGGCTCACAAAAGTATTCGAACGAAACAATTAATAGTTATTTAAATTGAACGATTAAAGGTTTTAATAGGAAGTTGATCCACCTTTTACTTTTATATAACAGCCCTAAGTCTGTTTTCCATTGAGTGGACCAACTTAGAAGTAACATTTGCATCTATTGATTGCCATATTTCAATAATATTTCGTTTTAACACTTCTTTCGAAGTAATAACCGTATTTCTGAATCATTTTTCTACTTCATCTCATAAATGTTCAATGGGGTTTAAATCGGGACTTTTTTGCGGTGGATGTGGCACCACGTATGGAACATTTTACAAAACCCATTCTTTGACTATTTTAGCGGGATGTAATTATATAACTGTTAATTGTTTCGTTCGAATACTTTTGTGAGCCATTTCTGGTACGTGTTTACAATAAATGTACTGTAAAAACGCAATATATTGTTGAATTATTTTCTAATTTTGCTTACGCTGTTTTGAGACCCATCCCTTGTTATATGTGTCATATTATATCAAATGCTTCAGTTTAATACATATATTTTATTAATTGAATGTTACAAACGTAAGCGTTCGAATACTTTCGTGTATGAGTGTATATTGTATATAAAAATATATTATATTCGCAAAAATTAATTTGATGTCCTTTTGTTTTTCAATTTCCCCACTTTAAATATTTATTGCCTGAATCCTATTAGTTCACAAGTTCCTAATGTTTTATATATTATTATTGTGCATCTTACTAGCAATGATTTCCTCCAAAAAGACATTCGGATTTAATTTAAATTTCTTCGGTTAACAACTGCATACAATAAAAAGCCATTACGCTCAATACTATTATAACTCAACTAAGATATCTTTTACTCGTTCAGTGGTACGATTTAAAAAGTAGAAAAATTAGCTGTTAATAGCTACGATTAATAAAATAAAAATTAAATTAAATTAAATTAAAATATATACACTTGCGTCGGAAAGTATATTAACACCTTTTCAAATGGAATATATTCTATAAAATTAGTCCAAATAACTTGAATTGTTTAGGTTCGTTGGGCCGACTAGTTATTTAAAGTATATAATAATTTATAGATTGCAATTGGTGGGATTGATAGAAAAATTAACTTTTTTGTCTAAGCCTACAACGAAAATTTAAAAACATTCATTTTATAGATTTCAGTGACTTTTATAGATTTTCAAAATTTCATTGACATTAATTTGAAAAAATTCACGACAATACATTTTGGCCGACGATGTCCAAGAAAATAGGTTCCTTTCCATTGTGCGTCGTCGTCGCGAGGAACCATTAAGGACCTTCGTTTGCGCGCCAGGAATACAGAAACCCTCGAGGAGAAGCTGGCTTCTCGTGTCCGATCCTGATACGCATCGGGATCTCGAACCTTTGAATTATCGTCGGATGCGAGCCGGAGGATGAGGGCCCTCTACGTGTTCCGAATACGAGGTCGGGGGTGAAGTCGGTGTCGTTTAGACCTTAGGAAAAGTGCTGGTGGCGGTCACGCTTTCGAGATGATCTTCGATCTACGGCACGGGTTGGGGAACTGTTTTATCTGTTACCCCAAAATATATTCATGTACGCAGCAGCACGGCGGAGTTTTCGGCCCCAAAGCTGGTTAAACTTTATTTTATTCGTTTCTGTGAGAACAAACGTTGGAATGAAAGCTTTGGAACGAAATGCGGTAGAACCTCGTTTATCCGGACTGAGTAGAGTGACATAACTGTTCAGATAATAGAACAGTTATTTTTAGTTAAAGTGCCGGATGTCAATTTTATTGATTTGTACGATAAATCGTTTTGCATACGATTTGCCTCGGATTGAGCTGATTACAGGTGAAAAGTATTTTAAAAAATAAAAGTTCTACTGCAACGCCATTATATTTATTACAATTTCACAAAAACTGTACATAGTAAGAAGTATACCACAAATTTTTTATAGTTATGTATTTAAATGACTATATGAATTCGTCTACCGAGTACTTATCTGTCTCATGTTTTTCTAGATTTAGACTAATTAAAAATGTTTAGAAATCCTTATAGACTCGAATTGGCAATTAATTCTTTTTGTATCGTTGTCAGAAAACGTTACCGATTTGAATGCCATCGAAACAAATATTGGGACTCACACAGAAACGTAAAAAAATATGATTTGTTTGTAATATAATGCACTTCTCTGAATTGTCACAATTCTTTAATATCACTAATTAGAAAAACTAACTAAGTAGAAAACACTGTGTTTTTCTGATAATATTTAATTTAAATAACAAATAATAAATTAAAAATTAAATAATAAATTTATTTATTTTCTGATAATAATAATATAATATTTAATGATAATATAATAATATATTATATAATATATATAATATAATATTTAATATATATAATATATAATGATAATAATAATAATATAATATAACATAGTTACAAACATTTGCTACTGCTGTGCTCGATACAATGACTACACAACAAAAAGATTCTTCCATCTTCAGGATAATTTCAATCTTTCCGTTAATACTAATTTCTTTCATAGTACTTCCTCCGTACCTCGAAATCAATTTTAAATTGCTTTATAAGAACGATAATTCTGATTACAATGTATACTCTAATTAGGAAATTTATTCAATTAGTTCCTCTGAGAGAGAGAGAGAGAAATAGTCTTCTTAATTTCGGCAATTTTAAAATAAAAGACGTAAGACCGGTTATTTTTACGGTACGGTAGGTTTAGTGTTAAAATAACACTCGTGGGATATCTTTTGAGAAATGTCATAAATTATCTGAAACCTCTGAAATCTATGTTCTTCTTTTTTATCTCTACTACTTCGAGACGCAACCGATCGCAAAGTTATTTCGAATGCGTGAAATCGTAGTATTTTCCACCGCTCTCGAGTGTCTCGCCGAGTCTCTCAAGCATATTTTGCGGCAAAAGAAACGCTGTATACATTTGAAAACACGGAGCAATAAAATAAAAATTGAGTATAAATCACTCGAGTACAACTCTATAAATAGAAACTATAATAATCGAGGAATCCTGTTTTAACGAATCTCAAACTCGGCATACTCAATCAGCAATTTAGATAAGCATTAGATTCCTATTCCCGAAATATTCGAAACACGGAGTATCTTCGGCGAACACTGTTTCTCCATTCGTGTTATTCGCACAAGCCCCGAGAGACATAATAGATCACTGATCCACAGTTGATTAGAAAAAGTTGCCGGACCTTGTCTCCGCTCGGAGCGACTCACAGCCGCCCACAGGATTTGACTGGATTATAAATAGTAAAAGCGCGACAGACATTGCGTTAGTATAATTAAGCGATTGTTAGGCAACGATAGCTTCGGACCATTAATTATTCCCTCTAAGCGGCAGTGTCGAAAGGTGTTGATCCACGGTCGGATCCAATTTGATCAAATTATTAACACCGATGGTGGAAGCTCCGAGCAAATGGACTCCCGTTGTCCATGGAAATGTGATGCAACGAATGGGCGTTTCATCTGCATCGACGTTCCTTCGGAGAAGTGTATCGGAATGTATAACCTTGACAGCTCGATCTCGATAAACGGTTTTGCCGCATTAATCACTACCCTTTACGCACTCGATTCCCTCCGTTGATTTGCGTAAATAGTAGCCGTGCGAAATATGTACGTCCGGGTAAATATGTCGTACGGCACGAAATGGAAAACAGATGTTATGAAATCGAATCTGTGTTTTGCATTTTATAACGAGAAACGACGTCGGCTGCATATCCGAATGCATCGTAAGTCTCTCACACTTTGTCAGACAGATTTACATTAACACGTTCCGTGCCGAGCTTTTTTTACTCGAATCTTCACACTTTGATATTTTACTAAAACTTGATGTATTACGTGCAATTATTAATTCTCGTACACATAACAACGTGACAAAAACTTATCAACGCCCATTCTTGCGGTGGAAATTGATTCTTCGGTTCTAAATTTCTTGTAAACAATTTGTTCAGTTCACTGAGTAAACATGCAAGCGTGTACCATCGATGGTACACGTGGCACGGAACGTGTTAATTACATTATACAAGCAATTAGGCAAACATGCAAAACTAACGATCAAGTTTACCTGTTTCTCCGTTTCTCGGTTATGAAGCAGCTTCGAGGATATTCCAAAATAATAAATTTACATTTCGAAACACCTTCTCTCACCATTTAGACTGGTGTGCATAATTTATAGGCTGAAAGTAGCTTCTACATTGTTACCGATATCTAGACAAAATTCATTTTCTATTATTTCTAATATAGAAATAAACAAATATGATGTTTAGTTAAGTTTCTTTTCAATTATACAGGATGTCCCGGCCGAAGGAGGTCACCGACAGTGCTCTGAATATTAATAAACTCGAAGTAACTTTCACATTTTCACTGATATTTAAACGAAAACCAGAAAAATATATATAATTCATCTATTATTTCTAATATAGAAATGTACGTATAAAAAATGTAAAAGTTACCTTGAATCTATGCGCGTATTGCTTTTTATTGGAAACTCTTCCTCTTTTTTTTGTTCAACGAACAGTGAACGTACGCTAATTATATGATACATATTTTCTCGTTAAAGCTTGTACGTTCTCATTTCATACGTTTAATTATCCGCGTAAAAAGGCCGCACTTAATCCTGTAGTTCCATGTAAACCATAATTAGTCTACCATTATAAGCAATTTCACGTGCAGTTGGGAAATCCGTATCTGATAAAGTGATTTAAGAAGCTTCATAGCTCTCGGCGATACGTTCTACACAGAGAAAAGCAAAGAGAGTTAAATACTAATCACAATATTAATCAATTTTCTAATTCTTTGTTTAGACTGAAAGTAATCCGGACAAGTTGTTTCGATCCGCTTGCATGAGTAACTTTCTGAAACCCGTTGGTAGGTAGCATTCGTTTGTTCAGCTATCTGTGCAACGATCTAGAATTCCCGGGACATCTGTGTATCCTCGACTAATTAATTCTCGCATCCGGACTATCCAGTTTGTCACGATTCGGTCCTCCGTTCTTCCGATGGATCTCGTCGCAGATTCCGCCGGCTTTACGCGGTTTCGTTATCTCGATCCGGTCATCGACCGGATCTATGAGATCCTTTGATCGCGCGTCCCCCCCAGCAACGGAAAAGGGTCCCGATCCAGCAAATGGAAGATATCCAGACGTGCACGCGTCCTGCGTATGCAAGCGTAATCCAACCGGACGTCATCCTCGCGACAGAATCCCGGCCTCGGCCAGTTAGGCGAGCTAAGTCGCGTGACAATCGTTTTTAATCTTAATCCTGGCGAAATCTTATCGCGCACTGCTCGCTCGCAACGCCAACGGCCGCTGTTACAGTTAAATATCGCGATGATTCTTGCATTGGACAGTGTCCGGTACGTCTACCTGCTGTCTCGAAGATTAATCTGACACTCTGATGCTTCTAGCTCGCGTTCAAAACTGCGACACTGATTGGATACGTGCGGTGACCGAATATGCCGGTGTATGTATTAGGTCTACCGGGAAGTTCTGTCCGATAGTGTCACTTCAAGTTTCAATCCATATGCACATGTTGATTTGAGACATATACGACTATCTCTCTTTATCATTGCATTTACACACATGTACTCTCCTAAATAAACTGAAACAAAGATGTCTCGTGTCATTATTAAGTGAGACGCGATCGTGAAAACATGGCTGCCGATGATAATGCCAGACCACATGCTGCTTTGGCGACTCGTCAGAAAATCGCAGAGCTAGGCTGGGAAATTCTGTCACATCCACCATACTCCCCAGACCTAGCACCCTCCGATTATCGCTTGTTTCTCTCTTTGCAAAACTTTTTACAGGAAAAAAATTCAAAACTGAAGCTGATGTCAACCAAGCACTAGTTGAGTTCTTCGCCTCTAAAAATAAATCATTTTTTAAAAATGGCATTTACAAGTTGCCGTCACGCTGGCAAGAAATCATAAGTAACGATGGAAAGTAATTCTACAATAAATATTATTCAATGTATGAAAATTGTGTTATATTTCAATTAAAAAACGGATAGAACTTTCCGGTAGACCTAATATGTTGATTTCACGTATCGCTTCGGTAGCTCGTTCTATTTTTGTAACGCTTAATCTGCCTGTTACGCTAATCCTTGGTAGAACGTAATTCCTCAGTTAGAAAATTTTTTTCTGGATCACTTTGGAGGTGTCAGCTTTTTTGAAGTTCTGCATACATTGGGCTGCTGCACATGATACAATAGTTTTTCAACTTAATGTTTACTTAAAAATCAGCCATTTCATGTTAGCTATCAGTTTAGCTATCAGTTAGCTATTTTTAGTTAGCTATCAGTTGTATAAATTCATTGCACCATGCGTACATTTCGAAGTTGTTTTTCTTACTTCTGAACTGTTGTCTGTGTGTTTAAATTTTGCTCACTGAATTTCTGTTCGAAACACTACTCTAGCTAGCAAGATTTGTTAACCCTTGTACGAAGTTTTTATGATGTTGCCAATAAATTTTACGTTAACTGATCCGATATCAGGATCGGCGAAACAATAAATTCAGTTCCCTTAATTGTTACAATTTATTGTTTTCATTATGTTTTAGATTACCACAGTATAATTTTAATATATGCAAGATAATTTTAATTTATATATACAATTTTAATATGAATAACTTCGTACATACTTTCCTTACGACGCATCAACTACGTCGAAACGTAATGAAGATTCATCAAAATTTCAAACATGCATAGTATAATTGTAGTTAGTCATTACAGTACACAAAAATAAAAATCATTTGTATTAAAAACTAACTAAGATGATTAGTATTTACTACATATTCGAGAATATGAAAGGGTCTCCGTTTAAGTAATGATTTAACAGCAGCAAAATTATAATTTGTAACTTCGTTTTGAGTCGCATAAGCCCAGTTTGTGTACAACAGTTAATTTAGAATATCGGAAATGTGAATAAACTAAAAAAAGAATTTGCATGAAAATATAAAATTTGCAAATAAATGTATATAAAAATTAAATTTATTTATATAAGTGTTAAATCCATTTATATGTATAAGAGTCAAATTTATTTATGGCTTTATATAATAATAAATTTATACATCAATTTAAAATTTGTAATTAGTGAAGCTACAAAATATAACAGCATCATTATAAGGATATAATCAGTGCTTTAATATGAATAATTTGATTTTTACCGAATAAATTTGCAGATCACTAAAAATATACTGTTATTAAGAATATTTTAGTATTTTTAATTATAGTTTCCATGAACAGATATAGAGTGAGAACAGCAGTGTTTGCAGATAGAATGTATAGATTGGAAGAATCATGATTCTTTTACGGCTCGCACGAGAACGAAATTTCGCGAGCGTCCAACGGGGAAGTTGATCGTCAAGAATCGTCTGACATAACGATTATCGAGTCCAACCAATTTAGGCAATTACGACGGTGGGAAAGCGTCGTGTACCAGAGTTCCATTAGCCGCGTTAATTCGGCATTATGCTCCTTACTTTACGCGCGGTGCATCCGTTTACGTCATGGCCCCGGACACACAACACCCGACGCGGAATTAATTGTTGCCTAAGCATACGGTTAATCCTGTAAACTGGAAGTTGAATCGTGGCCGAAAAGTCGATTCTGCAGATGTCAATTGGCGGACTCTTCTTCCTGCAAATTTATTCTGCATAACGATTGGAGTTCGACCAAAATCAACACTAGAGCTATTTTACGAGTAAAAATGATCGGTTTTACAGTTTTTATTTGAAAATTATTGATATTATAAAGACCCTTTCATAGGAAAAGTAATTAAATAACTTTCTTAATTCAAGGACACGCTGGCAGAAAATTGGCGAAATTTAAATCAAATGAATCTACATGTATAGTACATCGTATAATACATCAAAACCTGCAAAACTTGCAATCACGGAAGAATCATTAAATAATTAAATCAATTGTATAACACGTTAAGTACAGCGTCGGCCAAATATGGGTGAAACTGATTTTTCATTGATTTCCAAAATAAATTTTTATTATAATATAGACTAACAAACTGAAATTTACAAGAATATATTTGGAATGCGAAAGAGTTAAAATACCCTCAACTGTAGTAAATTTTAACTTTCTAGTGTCGGTTTCATTAACCCTTTGCACTCGAGTGGTGACTCTGAGGCACCACTGAAATTTGTTATATTACGTTCTAAGATCATTTTTACATTATCAAAGTTTAGATTTTAAAAATTTGTTACAAGTGTAACCGTTGTGTAAGTCGCAGGACTCAATTTCACATGCACAAAATGCGCTTTGTCATATAAAATGAAAATACTATAAATCAGAAAAATTATTTTAGATTTACAGTGAAAATAGCTTCGAGTGCAAAGGATTAATTAAATAATTTTAATATTGCAGGAATTTTTGGGGTTGATTTTTGACACATGACGTGTTAACAGATGTTTCATGTATTGATCTTAATTCTTATAGCATGAATGAAATTTGTAATGTGAAATAGCAAGATAATTTGAAATTAATAATAATATAATAATAATTTAATAGTAACTTGAAATAGTAAGACTAGAAAAATGTAAGAGTGTCAATGAATTAAATTATTCGTATTGAAATTATTTAAGGATGAAGGAAATTTCTATATGGTTGCTGTTTCTTAAAATCCATAGAGTCAATTTTTATTCTGCATGAAGATCCGCAGTCTCGTAATGACACATATGTACACTTTTTTCTAATAAATAATTAAATATTAGGTCTACCGGAAAGTTCTGCCCGTTTAAGAAATGAAAGGAAATAATAGATTTTTCATAAATTTAGTAATATTTATTGTACAATATAATTTCCGTCGTTACTTATGACCTGATGGCGTGATGGCAATTTGTGATCAACATTTTTCAAAAATATATGTCCCAAATGAATATGTGCATATCTATTGAAATTTGCAATGACATTATCAGACAGAACTTTCCGGTGGACCTAATACCTCACTTCTTCAAAAATTAAGTTACACAAACACTGAAGACTTTGTTAATTCTTTTATTTCATTAGAGATAAATCCGAATATCATATTGGATTTTATACACGTAACGTCGGTGTCGTTTGAAACTGAATGACACAGTAACATCTCACGTAGACATAATCAACGTCCTCACGATCTATCTTGTGCAAGTCCAGAGTCTGGAATCAAAGTCCCGTAGGGTAGTCTCGTTTCCGACCCGTGAAACGTAATCGCGTAACGGAGTCTCCGATGTATAATCAATGAGATGATCTAGATCTGGATTCGGAACAATGTTCTGTAGCAGTCTCGTGCGAAAGGAGAATGAAAATGCGCGGGAACCGGAATACACTTGCGCCATCCGCCATGTTTATCGTGACGCGTGGATCATTCTTCTTCCCTCTTTTCGTTCGATCTCGATCGCTACTTCATTCGATACCAGCAATCACGTGAACAATCTAACGTACGGAGTGTGGAGCAATAAATTTCATCTCTCTAAATATTTTGTATTATATTCAACGATATTAACACGTTCCGTGCCGAGCTTTTTTTACTCGAATCTTCACACTTTGATATTTTACTAAAACTTGATGTATCACGTGCAATTATTAATTCTCGTACACATAACAACGTAACAAAAACTTATCGACGCCCATTCTTGCGGTGGAAATTGATTCTTCGGTTCTAAATTTCTTGTAAACAATTTGTTCAGTTCACTAAGTAAACATGCAAGCGTGTACCATCGATGGTACACGTGGCACGGAACGTGTTAATGATCATTATGTAGGAAACATTTATGTTTAAAGAGAACCATAAACTCGTGTATGTGTTTTTAGCACCGATCAAGAGATTTCATTGTTATTATCACTAGACTGAGGATCTTTACGCATTCATTGTGTATACAAGTGTTTCGAATGCAATTAAACGTGCATATTGAGAAAAATTCATTGTATTTTTATACAGTGAGCATGTCAATATTCGGACACCTTTTTAGATGCAATAATGACTAGTTTACTGGACAATAGATGACAAAAAAATGTTTGTAAAAATTGCAATTGGTGATAATGGCAGATTATAACTTGATGTTTTTCTAACTTTCTTATCTGAGCCTGGAACGAATAATTAATTCTAGTTTGTGTATGACATCTTTGTCTTCCTCATATTTTGATAAAAGAATTCGTGAAAATGAGAATTTGCATAAAGATTTGCAGTTGAGTTATTAGCGTGCAGCGATAGACGTCGAGGCTATCATTAAAACCCATTTGAGGAGAAAAGTGATTGCAGCTTCTTAAAATTTCTTTTTTATTTTTATATTAATAGATACAAATAGCAAGATGAATAAAGCTGTTGCTCCGCCCTGTGTATGTCAGGTCTCGTGTCGACATGAAACGGTAATCGTCAGATTTCATAAAATAATCACGGAAGAAAGATGATTGATGCGACGAGTACGTTTCTTCCATCAAACCAGTCCCTGTCCTCTCTGCCTAATATTAAATTCCGCCGTAATGCCAGCGTGTACGCGATGTAAAGCTGTGATAGCAGAACCGCGTATCAATAGCCGAAGGAGGAGGATTATCATTAAGTGTCTTTAATATACCGCGCGAGAATGTTTTCATCGCGTCGCTTGATAGCCTCGTAAAGATGATCAGAAACAGGCGTCCCGAATCTCTGTCCCCTCATCGTCAATCGGCTCTCGATCTCCAGCGATTTCGATCTTCGTTCGGTCGTTCCAATTTGGCGCCAATTAAATCCCCCGGGCCCGGTACCTTATAATGGCTTCTATCAATTTCTGGTAACCGCTAATGACAAAACGGGTCCAGTCGAACGACAGAGTCGTTCGATCACCGTGAACCGTACCTTCAATTAATTCACCACCTACTTTCCTCCTCGAGTTCAGAGGGTTATTTAATTATTGTCAATTAAAGATACCTCTAGATGGTTACTCCCAATCGTCAGATAAGAAGTGCTGATTTTCGATGGGCATTCGACGCGTCAATTGATTAGTCGGACCTAATTAATTAGAAGTTTGGTTACAATGCGATGCAACTGAATCGCGTGGGATTAATCGAAATTTGTAGTTTTTTTTTACGGAATTTATCTTATCGTTATCCGTAATCTATCCATATTTTCCAAATTTGTTCATTGATAATTACTATTGTGGAAAAATGGATTATGAAATTTTCGAAATATTTTATCAAAATTTCAGTCATTATCCTAGAGACTATATTATTTATATTATATTATATTATATTTATATTATTTTATCTAGAGACTTTATTATTATTATCATTCTAGAGACTATATTAGCTTATTAAAAAAGTGGAATAAGCGAAAATAAATAAATTAAATGACAGTTGCAAAGAATTTGAATTATTTAATACTATTTAATCTAGATGTAGGTGGTGTAGTGTAGGTGGAAGAAATATTTTATCAATGTAGAAACACTTTACATACAATTATATACAATTGATATATACATTATATACATATGGTACAATTTCCGCGTCTATTTTTTTTTATATACGCAACTCTTCTATGCATAGAAGCTCGATCAAACTCGCGACATTAAGCACGTTGCACTTCAGACAAAACCAATCTAGTGTTCATACTACCAGTTCACGTCTGACAACGTCAGACGAACATAATTAGTCACAGTTTCAAGATGTTTTCACATCTATGCATCTCGGATCGTCGCGTGTTACATTGCACTGTTACTAGATGAAGAGGAATAATATAGAGAAAGAAAAAATAAATATGGGAAACTAAAAGGAAAAAAGAAAACGTAGTTGGGGGGGGGGATCTACAAAATTTTAAAGAGAAGAAAAACGTGTGGACAATATTGAATTTCATACAAACAGTTTATTAACAATTTATTTATTTATTTAAATTCATTCAGCAAGTTTCCCGTGCATTATAATAACTTCTTTATTAACAAGATTTTGCCTAAACTAACGTTACACATTCCTTCCGAGAATGGCGGACGACATTTGAATGAGTTAGAATTACAGTGACATAAGTCACATTTTCCTCATTGTGAGAAACAAGGGGTGCTATTGTTTACTAATATGTGCATTATTTACTGACCAAATTTATTATTAGGATAATTTAGTGTCAAGTTAATTTAAAGTAACTTTATAATTTCTTTCACTTGTGTTTTTAATATTTTGGCATGTTGTAGATTACATTTGAATATATAAGGAAAAATTTTCGAAAAAATTGATTTACACCACTATGATTTTAACCGATTTATTTGTTTGAATTGTTCTGTGTTTAAATTGCAACACGACGCTACGTTTAACAGCTTGCGGTACTTCCATGAGTCTGACTCGTGGTAGAGATTTCCAACAATAACCTGATAAGTTTGAAAACTATAATAGTTATAATAAAAAAGAACTATAATAGTTCTATAGTTCTAGAATGAACTATAATTAGTTCAATAGTTCAATAGTTCACACACACACATTAGTTAAATAGTTCTATATTTCTAGAATGAACTATAATAGTTCTATAGTTCTAGAATGAACTATAATAGTTCTATAGTTCTAGAGTGAACTATATAATAGTTCTATAGTTTTAGAATGAACTATAATAGTTCTATAGTTCTAGAATAAACTATAATAGTTCTATAGTTCTAGAATGAACTATAATAGTTCTATAGTTCTAGAATGAACTATAATAGTTCTATAGTTCTAGAGTGAACTATAATAGTTCTATAGTTTTAGAATGAACTATAATAGTTCTATAGTTCTAGAATAAACTATAATAGTTCTATAGTTCTAGAATGAACTATAATAGTTCTATAGTTCTAGAATGAACTATATAATAGTTCTATAGTTCTAGAATAAACTATAATAGTTCTATAGTTCTAGAATGAAATATAATACTTCTATAGTTCTAGAATGAACTATAATACATTATTATATAATTAATTATCTTTACTTAAATACAATAATTTTAATTAAAATTAATTTTAATTAATCACTAAAACTCCATTGCCTTCTTAACTTTTGCATTCAATTTCGATTTAAGTATCAAACGTCCAATTTTCTTAATGCCAAAGTACCTGGAATTGATTAAAGTCAGAATAATATTCCCTTCTCGTCTCATCAATATTTCTTTTTCTTCTATGAAGTTATTCTAATCCAAGGAGTTTTGATCATTTTAACTGCGAAGAAAATATTCTCTTAAATCGAACCGTTCTATGTCTGTGCGATCGGCTGCAAATCGACTTTTGGAAGTTGAAACAGCTGCTTCTCCGCGCGCGTGCTTTCCTACAGATTTCGCAGGAGCCCATGAAAAATGTACATTGTTCTTCGGACGGTGTTCTTCGTCCCGTTGGTCTCTCCCGTGTTCCTCTTCCTCTTCGTGGAAGGCGGTCGTTCCTCCACGGTAGCTTTTATTTCGTTCGTCCTGCGAGCCGCACGAAATAACTGGACGTCGAAACGAATGGCAGAATTATGCCGCGGAAGATCGGTACGGCCGGTTCTTCCCGCGATCCGCGGCGTAAAAAAAAAAAAACCACTTCGGACTAGATCGGCGAGGATCGCGTGGCGATCGGGCCCGATTCTTTCGACCGGGCAGAAATAAAATGGCAGGGGACGGGCGTATCGAGCCGCGACCGATGATAACTGGCCGGGGACCGATCGACGATCGTGACAAACTGCGATCGATTCGCCGGCTCGGATCTTGTCCCATTAGTTTCGAGCTGGCCGTGCCTTTTTGCATTAGTCGCGCGCGCACGAGCGGCTCCGTTCTTGCCCGCTGTTTTGCGAGCATGCTTGCGCGCCATCTCGAAATGGCTTAATTTTGCATTGTTGTCGCGTTCGGGAGATGCGGTGCGATTGAGAAAGAGAAAATCATGTTCAGCAGTGGTGTGCAAGATCTGGTAAATATCGGAATCTCGATGTTTGAGACGAGATTAGAAACTCGAGACAAGACGAGTCCGCAAAAGTATATCTCTGCAGTCGAGAATGTTGCGATGTTCAACAATGTTCGAAAACCCGATAATTTTCAATCATTTCTAAAATATCGAAATTCCTTAAAATCCCGAGATTTTTCGAGAAATCTTAATTTTGGTTTAGATATGTACTAATTTCGAGTAACGGTCATTTAATTACTTTAGACTGTATAATTTAAAACTTCCTGTAATATTCGTCATGGATTTGATGTGGCTGATAAAATTTGCAGACATTTTTTAATGTTAAATTTTCTGCTCAATTTTGAACAATTTAAGTCATGCTTAGCAGCGTCAATTGCAATGATCGCTAATTTTATATCAAAGACAGTTAGGAAAACGATATATGAGATATATACAGTTGTGCTTGTATATATTTTCTGACTAAAAGTACAAAAATGTGCAATATGCAAAATCGTAATAGTATATCGAAAAATGCATTTGCGTAAAATTTCGCAGTCTAATTGGAACTATCAAAATACTGATACAATATTATCCCCTAATATAAAAAGGTCGATATACAGGGTGTCCCAAAAATGTCTCGCAATCCGGAAATGGCGGGTTCCTCGGATCATTTGAAGCAACTTCTTCCTTTACAAAAATTTTCTCCGAGGTACCGTTAACGAGTTATTAACGAAAAACAGTGACCAATAAGAATCGAGTACGGCTGACGCGAGGCGGCCCAGCCAACCAGCGCACGAAGCCCAGTTCCGCTCATTGGCTCGGTCGCCTTGCGCCAGCCGAGCTCGCCTCTCATTGGTCACTGTTTTTCGTTAATAACACGTTAACGGTGCCTCGGAGAAAATTTTTGTAAAGGAAAAAGTTGCTTCGAATGACCTGAGGAACCCGCCACTTTCGGATTGCGATGCATTTTTGGGACATCCTGTATATATTAGTATAATAAATTACAGCGTGACTGCAATTGCTATAAAAGACATAATGTTCCGATTTTCCTTGTGGAAGCCTTAGGGCCACAGAGCAAGCGATCGGCAATATTGAACATATAAAATATGTCAACTATATTAAATGATAATATCCTATTCTGTTCTACTCGCAGGCATTGCACACCTTGTCTATTATCATAAACAGATTGGTAATTACTCTGAAGTCGGTGTCACAGCAATTGTGAAACGTGGTATACTGCATATCCGTTACGGTATTTGCTAACATTATATCATTAATAGAATAATACTGGTTCTCTAAATCTTTACTCAAAAACATTTAAAAAATTGGTACAGTACCGGTATTTTACATTTCGGCAGAGTACATACCTAGCAGGAACCCTTCGCTCGAAACTAAAATCTCCTTCGTCAGTCTCATTTAAGGAATATTCATCGCTTAATGAATTATGGAGGAGAATTGTTTCTAAGGATGCTCGTCGCTGCCATCCGTTCGCGAGTGTACCGCGCCGCAATAATTCCGCCGGCTGAAACACGTTCGGTGTTGGACGAGTCCCTCGAACACTGAGGTCTTAATTGCCAGGTGGAATTTCAATGCCTATCGCGTGCCTAATTAATTAGCCGACCGAAAAGCGATCGCTGCGAAAGAACGGCCGCGATCCGATCTATGATACGACACCGATCTTTTCGTCTTTGCTCGGCGACGCGACACGACGCCGCGTAACAAGTACAGCATTCCGCGGACAAGCCACGGATCGAAAGGTGAGCGGATTTCGATCCCAAAGCACACCCATACCGGTCGCAAATTTTTACGCCTGCGTTTCCGTGTGCCGGACGGCCACGGAACCCCGATAAAATCGACCCGGGAAATATACGATCGTGTTCGGCGCCGGCGGTTCCACTCGCCAGTAAATTCCCGAATTTGTCGAAAAACCGAGGGATACGGATAGAGAATGCGCGTCGAAGCAGCAACACTCCCGGGCCGCTCGTTTCTTTCTGCGGGTTTATTTTTTTCTCTGCCGGAGCCACGGGGAAGCGCGTGTTCGACGCTGAAAGCGCTGCGTGTCGGCCGTTCGAACGTCGGGGTTCCCGACTGGTTCCTGGATCACTTCTGACATATTTTGTTCCTTTGACTGCTGAGAGGCGAGCTGAAACTTCCTCCTGTCACGGCTCGCCGCCGTGGCATCCAATATGAATCATATAACGGAGACACATAAACATCAACATGCCTAACCCTTCGCCGTGCTCGACTGGCCGGGAATCAAATGGCTCTGCGGCGCGCGTGATTTATACGCGTCCTCTCGATATTCGGAGAGTCGCCGTCGCCGGACAATCTCCGAAGACAATGCTTGTATTCGTAACGGGAAACACCCACCCGCGATATTAAAACTTTAGTTTCGTTTAGCCGGCCCAGAGAAGGAGAATCGAAGGCGCGCCAGCACGCGCTGCGAGATGTCGCACGATGGGGTAAGAGGCCCCCGAAAGCGGTAACGAAATATTTTAGGACTGAAATTATCTATTTATATTCAACTTTATATATGCGCACTTATGATCGTGGAATAAGTTGCATAATCTGTTTTTTAATAACATTTATGAACAGAAATATAATTAGAGAATACATACATACATAATATTGAATGTACAAGTACAATTTGCAAGTCATGAACTACAAATTAGCAACTAGTGCACAGCAAATTACTAAAAAATTATAGACGAATCGACAACAATTTAACACAAAAATAATAATTAATTATAAACTAATCTTTAAATTTTATATATGTGATCTTATTAACACTTTAACGGCCGTTGTCACGTATACGCGACTTTGCGAAAATTTCAATTATAAAAACCGATTCGATAAAAACAATTTGTCTGTCACGTCACCCAAACGTAGGTGACAGAATTATAGAAAATTTGATTTTTAAAAATTAATTTTCGCATTAATCTATTATAATTTCATCATTTGATTAAGATCTGCAAGAGGTAAGAATGTTGAAAACTATTTTATACAAATAAAGTACTTTAATTTTATGAAATTTTTTAGGTTTTTGACGCGCGGCCGTCAAAGTGTTAATACGTGTATGAATGAAAAAATTGCATGTTGCATGTTCATTTCGTGAAGAAATGAATAATTATTTTTGATAGAACTGCGATATAGCGATGATATTTTCACGTTAAAGTTGAAGCGACAAGTTGCAAAATAAGGGAAAAATAGAGAGAATGTAGTATGAACATTTTTCGACCTTGACAGTTTATGATAAATTTGAAATGTTGTAACAAAGTTGTGATTTCTCCACTACGCGTGTACAGTTGGATTTGTTTGTGACATCATTTCTCGTCGATTTTGGCGCACTGATTTCGACTCCGGTCGCAAAATTTATCTACTATTTCTGAATTTTGGAAAAAAATCAGCGGGTTATCAAATCGTTTCAACGAAGAATATACAATTTCGTCAGTTTTTTCCACTTACATTTACACTGTCCATTTACACTTTTTTTATTCCAAATCCTGAAATGGTAGATAAATTTTTCGACCGGATTTGAAATCGGCATGTGAAAATCTACGAGAAATGACGTGTAAAATAATGTATAAATCACAATTTCGTTGGAATATTTCAAGTATAACATAAATTCTAAAGGTTAAAAAATGCTCACACAATATTCCTCTTGTTCTGCAACATTTCGGCTTCAATGTAAAAAGAAATCGTCGGTTTACCCGATTTCTATCAGAAGTTCTGCGATTTAGACACTACTTCGTCACTTCGCCCCATAATGTGCGGCTCGCTTGTGCCCCAGAGCGATTCAGCTTTATGACCGGCTTGCGAAACCCGGTTTCATAAGCCGGCTTTCAATTTAAATATTCCGAGGAAGTAAGCAAGCTGTAGCTCTCGAACGGGTCACAATTTATTCCGGCATTGTTCGTTCTAGCGGCGCTGTTTTCCATAAAGTAAGTGGAGCGAATTTCATGTTCTCGCCGGACCATTCAGCCCAGTCCCTCCTCGCTCGCGAGGATGCGAGGTAATCTACGCGCGATCGGAGACTCTCGAAAATCGAATGTATCGAAGATCATTGGTGGCCGCCGATGCGGAATAATGGATTAGACCCGTCGTTGGGGATAGATTTGTAACGTGGGTCGGGTCAGGAAACTCGAGGGCCGATGTGTCGAGTCTGGCTCGGTGTTATTCTCATCGGTAGGAGGGGGGAGGGGGGAATCCGGATCATCCCCTAGCCGGAATCCTAGTCGGAAACCCCATCGACGGGTCTGCAGAATGCCCGCAAGCCGCGCCGCTTTCGCACAGCGCGAGCAAACAAGTGAAAATTAAATTTGAAAATTGCCCACCAACACAGCCTGTTGTTCGGCCCGCCTAAGCGGCCCGGTCAACACCGTTTAATCGGAATCCTCGGGCCTCCGGCACGCTTTTGCTCCCGGTCTGTTTGCACCGACGCGAGCGACGCATAAATATTCATATGAAGGGATTAGCGTGATTTTTCGGGCCTCCTGCAAATTTGCACGAGCTCGAAGGCCTCCCATGATAATAATCGCCGGCGATTAAACGGAATATGATTTCTGAGAAATAGCGGACCGTTTTCAGCTTTTTTTTGTTTGGCTAGTCGCCGACAATGGTAGTCGACATTTCGCACGATTTCATGGAAAGGTCAAAGCTCTTCGACCATTATTATTATTAACCAATTATTATTAACACTACGCCGTCCGCGGATCTTAGATACGATTCTTTTGTTTGACGCCGGCATAATAGCTTGGAAATTTTAGATTTTAACAAAAATTTCGAAGATGGCGGTAATATAAATTCCTAAAATTAAGATATGCCATCCAAGAATTTTCGTACTTAATTCTTAGTTAAATAAGCAATGCTACAACATTACATTGCTTATTTAACATTGCATTACATTACACAACATTGCTATAACAATGCTACAGTTAGTTTGCTGCCTTTTAACACCCAAGAAATATAGTTCAAATGTTATTTCAGTTATTTAAAATGGCACCAAAGTGGTACCACCGGCATACAACAGATAGTTTTTGCATGGCACCAGCGTGGTGCCACCGGACGGCATAGTGTTAATAACAAGTGCCGTATATTAATCAGAAAAATAACCAAAATTGGACAAGTTAAAACTGACCAAAGTTACAAATTAGTTTAACTCCTTTGCATTCTAAAAATCCAAGTAACATTCAGTTTGCTCGAATGCAACGATAAAAATGAATTTCGAAACCTAGTTTAAAACTGGTGTGTCAACAGGGACTCAACAAACTGATTCTTGAAATTCATTTTTACTGGAATATATTCGAACGATGTGAGTTTTATTAGAAATGTTAGGATTCGAAAGAATTGAGGACTATGATAAATTTTAGATTTCTAGTGTTTCGGTTGCACTATAACACGTATCGTACTTCTTATGAAGAATCCTAACATATTCTACTGAATATAGATACGTTTTTTTAAAAATCTAAATAAAATTTAATTTTTCTGTTATCGATACTCTTTGCAATTATAATTAATGTAGATATACAATAAATAACGATTTTCTTTCTCGTGGAGGAATTTATCAATGAGGAAGAAGTGCGAATCGATCCAGCTGCAAAAGAAATCGTATTGCTGGGGATTAAATAACCTTGATCTCGTTTATGTTTATGTGGATTGATTCATGGAAAATGATGTTTAGCTTTCATTGATTCCCAATTACTTTTTCAAATGTATCATAAAACCGCTCTGAACGTTTATTCCTTGTACGCTATCACACTCATTTATAGTTTTCAAATAAATATTTGCACAAGGAATCGTAAATACTAAGATTACAAATTATTTACACATTTCGTCGCCACGAAATCGTCTTTCGATGTACAAAGTAATTCATTCTAGAATTTGCTATAATATTATATGATTCAATCATATTTGCACATATGACTTTAAATTATATTTTGAAGAGTTCAGAAATACTACAGATGTTTGATACTCATAGATACTATGTACTTGTGGTATTATTTATGAATAACATGTAAATTAGTAAAATCCGTAACTATTAGTGCAGAAGTCAATGCGACTATAACGAATTAAGATATTGGTCATTCGTGATTGGAGCTTGATTTTTTAGTGAGGCTCTTCAGTGCCCAGAGTGCTCAATTGTTTAAAATAATGTGGATATCGTCAACTCAAGAATGTTAAATAACTTAGACAATACCATAAAATAAAAAGCTAAAATGTCAAAAGGATATAAAGTTAAGTATACAAATATATGAAGTTAAAAGACAAAAATAAAAAAGTAAAGTACATATCATTGCGTATACTCGTCCAAAAGCGTACTCTATTTTAAGACTGCGCATAATGAAAGTCGTATCTACAGAAAAAACATTAAAATCCTGCGCGACAGTTTACATTTCTAATTACTTTTTCAAAAAAGTAATTAAAAATCGAAGAAAGCTAACATCGTTTTCCATGAATCGATCCACGCAAACATAAACGAGATCAAGGTGATTTAATCAGCTGGATCGATTAGCACTTTTTTCTCATTAAAAAATTCCTCCGCGACAAAGAAAATCTGCATTTACTGTATATCTACATTAACTCTAATCGCAAAGAATCGGCAACAGAAAAATTGAATTTTATTTCCATTAGAAAACATGAAATACACGAGTCTATAATCGCAATAAAAATGAGATATCGAAAGTGAAAGTAGATTCGATAAGGAAAGACTGAAACGATCCGATCCACCGCGAAAGGTATCGAAAAATCCGAGCGATTCAGCGTATCACGAGCAGAACGCATCGAGCACGCAACAAATTCGGCCCGTCGTGGCCCCGGCGCGGCTATAGAACACGTGAGAAATATCGTGTAACTATCGAATTAGCAAAATTCTTACATAGAATCGGCGAAGACGTGGAGGGTACAGGGGCAGGGACCCGAGATGCACGCAACGATTCCGCATCGTTTCTACGACCTAGGACCCTCGGCGGCAGCCGAAAAGAGACGCAGCTACGGGCGTTTCTCGCGTGAAAGTAGGAGAACGCGAGACGTGGTCGAAGACCAACGAAGGGTGACGGAACGAGCCGAGGGGACTTTGGTTAACGAGTGCGGGCGAGAAAGAGACCGGCGAAATTACGGATAGTGGTGGGAAAGGGATGGAAAACGGAGTCACGACAGCCCAATAGGGGGGAACCGAGTGTGACGCCAGCGGAGAGGGTCACCGGTGACGGTGGCGCCCCCTTAGCGGTCCAAGCCAGAAGGTAAGGTTAGTCAGTCGCCAGCCGTCCGAGGACGATACACGTTCTGGTCGCGTCTCTGCCGATCTCACCCTTCCAGTCCACCGACGACCCTGGGAAATACGCGCGAAAACAGGTGGCAACGCGGTTACCAGTGACATTACACAGTGCTCGAGAAGTGTTTCGGACCTAACCGCGGTGAACGCAACGCGATACTAATTGTCGGCTAGTTTCGCGGCGTGTGCTGTGTTCCGAAAAGACCGGCAAACGCGCGCGCGGCGTGTTTCCCGCACCCACGAATTTGGATACTTCGCGAGTCGTTCGGTAGTGCTGCCGGGAACGTGGATGGAATTGTAACTGTTAGGGAAGTGTTTCAACGAGCGGGGAAATGCGTCGGGAAATTCCGACGAAAATGCCGCGCTGAGGGGTATATCGTCTCTCGAGGTTTGGCAACGCCTGGTGTCCCTCCGGTCGACCGTCATGGCTAGCTCGTCTGTGATCCGACGTAACACAGGATAGAGGCAATTTGTGCGAGTTTAAGAGAGTTTAAAGCACGCTTGCCGCATTGTCACGCGGAACGGAACAGAACGGATCGGTTAGGATCGACGCTGGAACGGAGATTCCAGGCTGCGTGTGCCGGCGACTCACGAAGTGAAAACACCGAAAGCCGCGACGAAAAGTGACGCGAGCGAGCGTGAGAAAAGGCCGGGGTACGTTTCTCTCTACGGCGGCGAGGGACGGCTGAGATACACACTCGCAATACGCTCCACCCGTGCCTCTGCGTGTCCTGTGTAGTACAGTGTTTGCTTCCCCCCCTCCTAGTCAATGTAGACCTACGGTTTATTTTGTTACCAGCTTCGTGCACTTTGTTTGGCCGTCGATGTTCGATTACAATCCGAAGTGACATCGACTCTGGATTTTCGGGGTGCAGACGATTAGACGCAATCGCGCGGAACGTTGTACGTTGGTCCAGTTTTCGACAGATTTTCATTGAGTCGAACGTCGAATGTTTCTTCGCGAAATGTCGGGTACGATTTAAAACGAGGGCGCGGTTTGAAGATGGAGGCTTCGAAGACTGCGCACGAGTCCCAGGCAGTAAAACGGAACACGCTGGTGTCAGAATCGGACCGGTGACAAATCTCGATAAGGGCTGGAAGAGACAGTGCCCGGCGTAGCCGCCATTTTTCGTCCTGACGTTTCTACGGTGATATCGTGTCGCGTTGTCGACACGGTTGGATACTTGCTGGCCCGACGACCGCAATTTCATTTTCGGTTCTTGTGATATACGGAACTAGTGTGCAATTGGTAAACGTGTGAACTTGTGCATCACTCGAGGATTACCCTGCGAGCATCAGTGTGAGGTGTAAAACGTGGATGTGTTTATTTTGTCTCGTGATCGTTAACGGAAACAAATCTCGAGGGAGCATCGTACAGTCGTTCGATAGTTGTTGATGATGGTGGTTCTCGGAAATGGAGTAAATACACCGCGTGTTCCCGTCGAAATATGAGGAGAGCGCTTTTCTGCGAGCCGAGGGAATTGATTTCGAGCGAAAATGTATCTCACGCGTCTGTTCTTGGTGCTCCTTCTGGCTGCGAGCTCGAGGTGCGTTACGCTTTAAATCGTCCCGCCATTTTTCCAAAACACAAGTATAACCTACGCGCTATTATCGTGGTTTTTGTAACGCGAAGCATTTATTTACGATACGGTATTACAATACGGTGCCACATGTTCGATCGTCTAGAATGCAATCGCATCTTTATTTTTCTTGTTTAATTGGCGCGTATAAACACGCGGCTAAAAAATGTTGCGCCAGGCGTAAAAAGACGGCAGCATACAAGAAACCGGTACTATAAATATTGATCGTTTGAATGGATACCGTGGTTCATTGGTCTCGCGCTGCCTTGATGACAGTTAATGAACGGTAGAACTGTGAGAAATTGATCGAAATGCATCGAGTTCCCAGTATACGTTCGTTACGCAAACGTTCGTCCGCGGCTTCTGGAGATTTAAACTATAAAGACTGGCATTTAAAATTGTTCTATGACAAATACTGCCAATAATTTTTAGTTTTTAATTAAATTCAATGTTCAGTTCTTTTTATAGCCTAATTTTTGTACCATATTATGAACGATACAAATTGAGTACTTTTATTTGATATAGAAATACTATATATATATAATAATAATAATATATATAATATATATATAATAATAATAATATATATAATAATAATATATATAATAATAATATATAATATATATATATATAATAATAATAATAATAATTTCTAAAATATATTCTATTTAAAAATGAAAGATTATTGAGAAATGTAAATGTCATAAAAAAAATACAAATTCTACAATATTTCTCGATTCAAATGCATAAATTATCAAGATCCTCAAAAATTTGCACACTGCTGGAGTTACATTCTTTTTTTTCAGCACCTACTGTCTCATGCCTATTATTAATTTTCGTGATCAATAGATAAGAATTTAGTGTCAGAAATTACATACCGTGCCTGTCGCCAAGAGCATTTAATCATAAGGCGACTACAAAGTTCCCAAAGCATAAATTTGAGATTATAGAATGTAATGCCGGCAGAATACAACTTTGCAACCACCCAAAGGGATGGTTACCGGGTCTCGTACTCGCAATTATCCAGGACGCAGCCTGTAATTAACGCCCGGTGACTGGATCGTGCGGAAAACGCGAACGTTAACTATTTATTTATCGCCGGCGTCGATCGCGATTTCATCAGACCATTTAATCGATCCACATCGTATACACGTACACCATCGAAGCTGGTGATTTTAACGAGTCGTTTTCGATTGCAGATGCATGTGCTCGAGCGGATATACTGGCCAGAACTGCGAGAACGAGTATATTCCCTGCAAACCGTCGCCGTGTAAAAATGGGGGCACGTGTCACGAGATTAACGGTTTGGAGTACGAGTGCAAATGTCCTGAAGGTAAGTTCTGAATTCTTCCTTTTATTAACTACGTTTCGTCCGAGACATCGCTTGAGATCATCGAGAAACTTCGTGCTTCGAATCTGTACTTTCAACCATCAAAAATTGATATCATTTGTATGATACTGTATCATATGTATGATACTTTGTATGACTCTCGATTGCGGATTTTTACGCGTAGTAAAAATTGGCTGCATTAGTTGCAAGAAATAGAAACTAAATAGCAAGTTCGTTTCTTCTCTGATCACTTTAATAGATCAAAAATAAGACATTGGTATTTTTAAATTCTTTCAATCTTTCTTCGATTTTAAATTACAACCACCCAAGTTTATTATAAATGCATAAAATCCGCAATCTGGTCATGACAATGTAGGTTTGTTCGTGTAATTTTGGATGCTGGTTGTAAAACGCTGGTAGTTTGATAGTAGAATCGTCTTTTGTCGAATCTCTTCGTGTCTTGACGTACAATTCCGTAACATCCTGAGTTAATGTGATAATTTTGGTATCTTCAAAGGTATGCATGCTTTGCGTAGAAGTTGTAACTAGACGGAGGATGTTTATGTAGAATGGAGATTCTAATTGAGATATACATAGACGATTTTCTCTTTATTTAATTATTTCATTGCGTTTAAACAAATGGAACAGTATTATCCGAATTCTTCAAATGTTTTTGCTGTTCTGTACACGATCTACACAGTTTTGTCGTAAATGTGTAAAATCCGCAGTCTGCTTAAGCCTGAGGATCACTATTGTGTCGGTATTACATGGAATTTAGTTTATGTTAACAAATCTGCATCCTACAGACTTTTAATCCAAACAAAAATGTTATGCGTCGATCGCAATAAACAGTAAATGCGTAGACATTTATTTCTGACTCGACTAATTTTTCAAAATGTCGAATCCTTCTAATAGTGTCACTGTTGTGTTTCAACCACTCATCGTTGTTATAAATGCATAAACTCCTCGGTCTAGTTACGAGCATCAACGTAGTGCTTAAATACTTTTGCAAATATAAATAGTCTCTAAGATGTTCGCTATTTCATAAGCAACAACAGCAGGCTGTCTGCTGGAACCGAACGTGTTTATAAACATCGACTATCGTCCCGAAACGATTCGTTAACACGTTCCGTGCCACATGTACCATCGATGGTACACGCTTGCATGTTTACTTAGTGAACCGAACAAATTGTTTACAAGAAATTTAGAACCGAAGAATCAATTTCCACCGCAAGAATGGGCGTTGATAAGTTTTTGTTACGTTGTTATGTGTACGAGAATTAATAATTGCACGTGATACATCAAGTTTTAGTAAAATATCAAAGTGTGAAGATTCGAGTAAAAAAAGCTCGGCACGGAACGTGTTAAGGCTACAGTGTCAAAGTGTCATAGGATCGATTGACACAGACAAGATCGTTGAAGAAATTGTCACGAAATCCCGGAACGCGTCCGAGAAGAAACGGCGGCCGAGATTAGGGGTGCGTCTCGGAATTTCGGCGAAGTAGGCATCTTTTCGAAGGAGCCTCGCGTTCCACTCTGTTTACCGCGGGAAGAAAGTTCTCGTGTTTGCCCGTTGCGCAACCTTGTCCCGGCAATGAACGAAGGAGGGCCCGTGGTAGCTAGAGGAGGGAGACAAAAGAACGTCCGCGGGGCAATGATTAGTCGGCGCAACAGGTACAACTTAAGCCAGGGGTGGTGGCCATTTACGTCTGTGTGTGCACGGTGGATGGTTAATGTAAAGCCTAGGGTCAGCCTAGCGTGGCCTCCTCGGTGCTCGGATCACAATGCGTGGTCCTGTCGTTCCCAGGCGGACCACAACCATGGCGACCCCACCTTCTTTCGCTTCTTCCACGCCGCGCCGACCTTCCGTCTTTCACGCCGCTCTGCCTTCGGTCGCGCGCCTTTTCCCGTTAAAGAAGCGCCCCCTCCGACTTTTCCGCTGGCTTGCTCCGCTCGATGAGTATCCGTCCGTGGACGTCTGACACGGTTCACACTATCAGCGCGCTCCGCTCGATGTCTGAATAAATAGGCTTGTTCGGTTCAGGGGGTAATGCGGTGTAACGTCTTCGCGATAAGCACGCCTCTTTTTACCCCTTTTGCGGTTTTCTCACAGCTTGGAACTATCGCTACGCGGGGCTTATTCAAATTTCGGAAAACTGCGAGCGATGTTACTGGCAGTCGAATGAGAACGTCGATCGATTTGAGCACGAGGAATGACAAGTAGATGGCGAATTTTTATGCGAAATGAAATTTGTCTGAATAATAAACTGCAATGCACAGGAGCTACATTTCTTTCCTCAACAATTTTATTTAACACCAATTAAGAATTTTATTAATCCGTGACTTATACGTACACTGATATTTTTCAGTTCATTTGATCTGTCCACTGTTTTAAATCGTATCTACTCGTTTTCGTCATAAATTCGTAAAACTCGCGGTTATTATTAATCAGCGGACTACGGATGTTTATGCAAAATAAAAGTTGTCTAAGTTCGTTGCAAGGTGTCGATTAATATTGTGTTTCTTGGTTTAATAATTTTAACCCTCTATGGGCCCATGTAACTTTCAAGTCACAAGCATCCACATTTTACCAAATAGTTTTAGTTTTTTTCACAAAATGATGTATACGTCTTAATTATATAATGCCTCTGAAATAACCAATAACAATATTGATGACGGTTGGCTGCATCATCAACCTGAAATGTCAAAATAAATACCTTGCAAGTTGTCTGCAGATAGAAACCAAAGGGACCATATTGTGCAATTGAGATTATTTGTGCTTTTGTCGGTGTTTACTAAATAAAAAAAGCGTATATAATAGCTCTGGGTTCGTATATCAATAACAATTTATTTATTTGCATTTCAATAATCATTTTGTTACTATTTGTATATGATACAGTTTTGTAACTTTCAGGTTACATTGGACTATTTTGGTAGATTCGAGTGTATTTAGGATAATAGTTGTGTTTTCTTCTATTTTCAAATTTATATATCAAATACCCCCCCGAAATATGGATACAAAATCATATAAAAATAAAAGAGGAATTAGAATTAGACGCATTAGCGGTAGCAGATCCGAAGATTCTTTATTAGATTCTGAGTCCGATGAAGATCATCCAGTAGCATTTACTAGACGACGCATAAATATTATTGACAATGACGATGAATTTAGTACCGAATTATCATCGGATGAGGAAAATTCAGGACCACAAGAAATTATTCGGCAACTAATTCCAAATGCAACGTACATCAATGTTTAACGCCAAATTCAAACTGTTCTATGGAATTTCACGCTTAAGCATTTATGCACAGAAGTGGAAACATTGTAAGCCGTTGTTACTTCAAAGTTACAAATTGAATTGATTATAATAAAGTTCTTTAAACTGTTAAATATTTTTTCAATTAGCATATATAGGTTTATAATAACAGATTTTCCGTTGCATAAATCTTTTTATATTTAAGAAAGAAATTCGGCCCATAGAGGGTTAATAAGTTGTACGTAATATAAGAATATTCAACGATAATAATATTCTTCACAATCTTCGCTCAAAAATGCATGAAATCCGCATTCTACTGATCAGCTGCAACAGTCTTCCCGTCCTACATGCTGGGAGATATTTTCACTTTTTTAATCTCCACTCTTTCTAATCCTTCTTAAGAACGCACCGAATATTTTTCACACTGTTGCACAGTGCATCTGTGTAGAGACCTTCTATCCACGCGCGCGCATTTCCAGTTACAACGTTGCTGTACCCGTTCTCGCGCACTCGGTGTTGCACCGTAATGGCACGGGTTCACGAAGAAGGGTTCTGAATAATGCAAGTCCGTGCGCCGCCCAATTACAGGCAGGCAAGAATCACTCTAGCATCGCCATCCTCGCATTACAGTAAGTTCCTCTAATTTCGGCGATCAATGGTTGCCGCTGCGAAACGAAACGAAACGAAATGAAAGGAAGCCACCTTGTCCCGAAGCCGCGATTACCTAGGGTCCGCGTGTGCTCATGAATTTTACGGCCATGCCATTGGTACAAATAACCACGTTATGTCGCGCTCGCGTTAGGTCGTTTTAAAGCCGCGGAGGCAGGGACGGCGGTGAGACGAGGCTGGGCCCATGCGTCGCGCGTTTTATTCCGATCTTCCTCCGGGCGGTTTTCGTTTAACGAGGCCGCCGTCGAATTGTCTGCAATTACCTTGTTTCTGCTCCGGGCGACGCTTTCTTCGTGGCACGCCGCTGTCAGGGACCGTTCTGGAGTACGTTCCTCGTGGTCCCGCGACGCACAGTGGTCGACATTCTTAGAAAATGGGACTAAAGTGTACGAGAGGATCGCTTTGGAGGTGAAAAGTTGTTGCGCAGTTTTATATAGTTTATAAGTTTCATACCTTTATTTTTACCAACAACCGAAGAGATCGGATCTGTTCAAAATGATTCAAGTTTTGATTATCATGTTTCTAATCATGTTGTTATCTAAATGTTCCTAACCGTTTAAAAACTGAAAATTTAGTTTTAAAGTATAACAATAATAACAGAATTAGTTCGATGACAAATTCGCGGTATTCGCTAACAATTTTAGTATCGGCACGTAACTTCTTTGGAATCTGTTAGAGTGAATTCTTTCTCGTGGTACATAATGTGGTACTTCCTACTGCAACCGCAAAATCTAAGGATATTTGCGAATTCTTGCGCGAATTTCTTAATTCTGTTGTCTGAAAATCATAAATAATGTTACGCTTTGCACGATATCAGACCGTCCGATAACAAGCCTCGTGGGTTTATCAATAAAATTGAAGTAGAAATTGATAACATTATGTCATTACTGGAGAGAAATGATACGTGCATTTACGAAGACGTTTCGTTTCGTTGCGGGTCGATAAGCAAGTTTTCAAGTAATGACGAGTTTTGTCCCATTTTCTCTTGCGCGACGCGACCGGCCACAGAAAATCAAAACGCATAAAAGCCGTATCTCGATCACGTGCTCCTAATGGCCATCTGTGCTCGAGAGCTCGTCCCGGTTGTTCCTTATACAGAGGCCGGACGAGGGACGAGGCCATAACTATTCCGGAATCCAAGCGTTACGGGGAATCATTGGGACTCATCTCGACGAGTTTATCCATCGATTGTTTGACGTTATTGCTGTAGCGCGTCCTTTTTTTCCCATCCTCGATGCGTGTACCGGTTGTCCTCTCGTATATAAACTCGCGGCGCGAGTTATTATCCGTGGCTTCGAAATTTATTCGTCTGGCTAGACGGTAATCTCGCCGGCGATTTTCGTTGCTCCTTTTCCGGCTGTGAGAGGAATAGAGAAGCTGAGCCGCGCAGTGGTCTAGGAATTTGCCTTCTGCGGCTTAAATTATTTTAAGCGTTGTTTCGAGAATTAAGGCGACAGTATACGAGGTCGTAGAATTCGTCTCGATGATATTATCAAGTCAAACATACGTGTTAACATTTCAAAACATCGAGGTGTGTAACGTATTCTAGCATTATTTTTTTTAAATCCTTCTTAACACCATTTCTACTTCTAAGATGTCGAAAGTCACTTTTTAACAATTTCCATTTAACATTATTTTTATCAAAAGAATTAGAGGATATCTTTTAATCATTTTTAATAAAAATTATTTTCTATGTTCTATGCTCTTTATGTAATCGCTTCTCGACCTTTGCTATAGTCATCGCGAAATTAATTCGGTAAAAAGGGAATGATGCAAAATATCGGTAAAAATAGTGTTCAAGTTGAAATTGTAATCATCTTTGTATTACTTCCATGTTAATTGAAACACGTTTAAATCTTTTTATTTAATTACGATTAAACAACTAAAATATAGAAACTCTTAAACGTCAAGATATCCAACAAACTAGTATCTTAATTCTCTAAATCGTGTAATCAGATCAAATGTTTTAAGCTTCAACTTCAAAATTGTAACTTCATAACATAATATTTAATTACAGAGTGATCCGATGAAATTAATATTTCGGTTACCGAAGTTCCAAAGGTTTTTACCGGTCGACAGGAAGAAACGTTTCTTTTCCCCAAGAACAAAGGTTGAGAAATTCATTTTTTCCTAAGAATTATCTCGTTCAAGTCCGCGAAGGTATTTACAACGAGCTCGTAACTATTTCCTACGGTCCGCGCTCTCGAAGTGATTTGCTCGTGTAGTTAGTTATAATGGTTCAATTTGCAACACTAGCTCGCCTCCTCGAGCCCCTGCCCTTGCGCCGTGTCCGTCTCGTTTCTGCTCGTTTTTTTCACCGCCGGTTTTCTTCTTGATGCTTCGGAGAGCCTGTCGCGGAATAGACGTAGAAAGAGAGAAAGAGCGAGGTGAGGCTTTTTTGCCGAACGATTATTTTCCGAAGAGGAAGAAGAAGAAGACCCCTTTCAGCTGTTCGGACGAGGTTGTAACTATGGCCTGGCGAGCCGCGGGACTCCTCGAGACTAGCCTCGCTTCCAGTCGATTTGGTCGCGTACCCACTACCGCCTAGTCGTAATGGTTCAATTTGCAGCATCCCGGTTTCTCGGCTCCTCCGTTCGAGGCGTGTTTCTTTCCTCTCTTTCGCGCCGAGCACGAGCCGCCTATGCACCTGATCCTCCCTCTCCTTTCTCTCTTTCACTCTTTCGTTCTCTCTCCCTCATTCTCTCACTCTCTCTCTCTCTCTCTCTCTCTCTCTCTCTCTCTCTCTCTCCCTTGCCTTCTGTTCCCTACACCCTTTCGTGGCTACGTTTCCTGGCTTGTGCAACACACGCCGATCGGTCGTCCCTTCGCCGAGGACGACCTCGGCCGGCCACAGATTTCCCTGGTCGACGATCCGATCACGCCTCCTCCATTCCATTCCGCTAATTAGAAACTGCTCTATCGAGCGCCGGTTAAACGATTAACCGCACGCCCATAGATTAATCGGTCGCGCGAGGGAGATAGCAGGATTGAACGGGGACGAAGAAGGTGGAAGGCGGGCCTGCCTCCTCTTCTCCTCCGCTCCTCGTTTTCTAGATCCACAGCCTCGCTTCCATTTCTCGTATTACCCTCTAAATTGAATGCCAACGCGGCGGAGGCCGCGGGGGAGGCGAAACACGACGCTTGTCCGATCTTGATACCGTGCGCTTCAACGATTAAATCGTTTTTTCCCTCGGGCACCTCGAGCACGAATTCCACGGTTTTATGGAGTTGTACCCCGGGGTACGTTCAAGCAGGCATCGAGCCTCGTGCATCTCGGCTCCGATTTCTCCGGGCCCGTTCCCGCCTTTTTCCGTTCGCAGTCGGTTCAATTAAAACGGTTACGATTCCGTTCCATGCTCGATCCGGGATCGATTTTATGGCGATCGAGAACATGGACATCCGCACGCGCTGCTCGCTCAGATCGCCTAGACTCTAGACGGACGCGGTTCTTCGATTGGAATTGCTATACTGCCCGCGCTCTGATACGCGCCAAGGGAGAACACTGGACGGTCAGACGGGATCGAGCCGATTTATGTCAACGCGTTGCATATAAAGCGCGGAGAAACTGAGCAGGACTGAGACGCTCTCGGGCTGCGCAGAGTTTAGTACAGTTTTATTCGGCTGACGGATATAAGGGTTGAAGATTAACGAATGAAGTTTTGTTCGACTCTATCGGATATATGACCGATCAAATAAAAATGTATTTTATTCGAATGAAAATTCATTTTCGTGAAAGATTTTATTTCAGTAAGAATTATTCATTCGCATAAGAATTTATTTGGATACAAATTTATTCGTACAGGAATTCGTAATAGATAATAATCGATTTAAAATAAGAATGATAATTTACAAAGCAGTTTTTTCATATATAGTTCATCGATTTATTTCTTCCATGTTCCACATTACTTTTGAGGAGATCGATCATTGATAATACTAAATACTGTTAATAACGTATCAACTAAATGCTAAGCTAAATACTCTATTCCTGGTGCAGAGGAAGGCATCAGGAATTTCAGAATTTCATAAATATTTGAAATGGAACTGATTCTGATATCGTATGTATTGGTATAAATATATTCATATTATATTTAATATAAACATATTGGTTCGAAGAAATTGCGATTAATCATTATTAGTTTAAGAATAAATCTATATAAAATTGAATGCACGATAAAATGCGGCTCACAAATTTGAATGTTACAGTGTTCGCGCCATTTTGCATCGCGATGAAAATGAATGCCACAACATTCATGTCCGCGGACGTGATAATATAAGAAGTAATTCACAGTTATTGGCTACTCGTTAAAATATTTACTGTCCGCGACCGCGTTGATGGAAACCAATATCACAGATAAAGAATAGTTACTCGCAGCCGTCCATCCGGTGTTTCTTCCTTGATTCTCCATTATTCGGGACACGTATAATTTACACTGTTCCGTGGGAATCGCAGACTTCTAATGAGCATCGGGCACAGGAACCGAACGCGGACGGGATTAACGGAGAAATCGCATTGCGCCCGTGGCTCGCTAAACACCGTTGTCGCGGATACAAAATAATCTATCGCCATTTCCGCAACGGTACTCGAATTTTATCGGCGATCCGTCGGTCCCCGCTCGGCGTCTGCGCCCACGCGCCGATAATTCGCGGCTTCGTCCGCGCGAGACCAATCGAAGCGACATCCTCGTCGGGGATTTATCGACACCTCCGTGTTACATTGTTCCCGCTCGTGGCCGGTTAATTAAAATCACGCTTCTTTCGCTCTCGTCGCTCCTTATTTTCTCTGTCTCCCCGCCATCTCTCGCTCTCCTCCCGCGCGACTCGAAATCTCCCGAGTCATCTCGCCGCGTCCGGTTGCCGCCGCGACGAATAATTAATAGCCGGGAACATCTGGACACAAAGGAAGCGCTCACGACGACGTCTAACAAGTGTCCTCGCGGCGTGCCTCTATTCTCGCGCATTGTCAAGGCTCGTCTAACTCTATCCCGACGCGCGTCGTCACTCCGTTCCCGACACTTTGCCGGCTCGTTCCTCCAGCTGTTCGCCTCCGCTTCGTAGGTGGCTAGCACGCACAAGGTTGCTCGTAAGTCACCGGATACTTGGTCGTTTTTGGAAAAGTGTTCACTGTAATGTCTTATTCCGAGAGTCCGCGCATTGTCTCGAGCAAACCAGTGGTCGAATGAGGCGCCTTCAGTGTAATCGTTTTATCAAGATCTGCTGCGGTCCGCAAAATTTGAAGTAAATATTTTCTGTGAAGTAGTAAAAGTTTCAATGTTGAAGTAAGAATATTATTATAAACTACATTTATACAAATTATTTATCTGTTATAAATGGATCTCTTTCATTTTCATATCTCTTAACCCTTTGCACTCGGCTGGGTGACTCTGAGGCACCAAATTTGTTATGTCGCGTTCTAAGGTGATTTTTATATGAACAAAGTTTAGATTTAAAAAATTGTTGAAAATGCAACAATGATTTCGTTCGCATAAAATGCACTTTGTCATATCGAATGAAAATGCTACAAGTCAGAAAAATTATTTTAGATTTACAGTTAAAATAGCTTCGAGTGCAAAGGGTTAAAACATTTTCTAGAATTTTATATTACTTAATAAACGTTTCCTCCAAGTAAAGATATCATTATAAACTATATCTATGGAAAAATTATTTATCCATTAAATATATCCTGAAAATTAGTCTCGTTTTATGCTGCAGCTTGATTTATTTATTGCATTAGTGGTGAAAGACTCAAACGTTACACTCGCCTGAAATGAAAAGAAAAGGGCTACGAAGATTCAAGTCATTAATTGATTAACAATAAACGCGACTAATGTATATATTATTTCGTTACAATGACAAGATCAGACTCATTTGAACTTCACACGCTTTCTATTATAACATCAAAAGTTCATCGAAATGGTCCTCGTGGAAATATTTTTATAATTTGAGTACCTGCGAGAGAAAAACTCGACAACAAAACATTTTGACCAGTTTCATAGTTCTAGTGTTAAAAGGGGGACACTGAAAAGGTTTAGCGAAGGAACACTTTCGATCGGAGCAGCATCAGATGTCCATTGCGTTATGATAAATTAGGAAATTCTAGCTTTATTTCACGACTTGTATTTCTCGTTCTGCCTGCACGGCTCAAGTATCCATTGGCTTGTGGGTAACGAAGTAGGTGTCCGCGATATCTTGGTGTCGTAATTGACTTTTCTGTGGCTGGAGACAAAGCTCCAGTGACCGTTTCGCCGTATTAGCGAGTTCCGATGCAGGTGCTCGGATAGAAATTGAAATTTTGCGTGGTCGAAGGCACTTCGTCCGCTTGTCCTGATGTCTTCTACGTCGCTGATGGTGTCCGTGTATGAAATCTTCGTGGAATTTCCTTGGGTGGATACGATGAATAGTAATGGAATCTGCGTAGTAGGTGGTACCGTCTAATGACATCGAAAATGCTGATCATCCTGTTGCGACAGTATATCTTGGACATTCCATAATCCGCGAAACAGCCTCGGACGATTACTTCCCGTTTAACACCAAACCTATCGAGACCTAAAAGTAACTATCGTGCGTTGCTTAGTGACGCTTAGACCTTCCGTCATTTTTAATATAATGTATAGTTGCGTCGGAAAGTATGTTCATACATTTTAAAACGTGTTGAAAGATGTACAAATTTTTCAACTTTTTACAGTTTTCGATCGAGAGTGTCAAAGATCGTGACGTAACTGCGATTTTCGCGATCTTTAATTGTTCGTAACTAGACCTTTAAGCAAAATAAATACTTTCTTAATCAATTGCGAGGAACGGATTAAATAAAAATGTATTTGTCCTGTTAATAATTTTAGTAAAAATTAAGAAGAATGTATGAACAACATCAACCTATTTTTTGTTGTCATTCCAACTAATAGGAAAATGAAAAAGAAGTATTTTAGTCATTGTTTACAAAAGTAGTCCTATCATGCAAATAAAATTCAAATCGTTCAGTCCAGTTTTGCACTTCAAAATGTGTCAACGTACTTCCCGACGCGTCTGCATGTTTGAACTAAAAAGTCGTTTGCCCCTTTTCCTATGGAAGAGCCTTCATAATTACAATAAACTCGAACCCGCGAAATGTAAAACCGGATATTTTTACTAACTCTGTAGGTCTAGTATTGATAAAACACTAACTAACGCGCGTCTATAATTTCATTATTCAGGTAGAGAAATCCTGCAATCCGTGCGCCGCAAATAGAATTTCGTTTCTCAACTGGCAGATCCAATTGTTCCGATATAGATCAGACCCGCAGAAGGTACAGCAAACCTTGGCGAAGCAGTTCTGAAAAGGGCAGCCGCAGATCGCTCAGAAATTTGATAGTTCGCCGGGAAAAATAGTTCTATTACGTTCGCGAAGTCAGGTACAGAGACTCGAATAACCGACACGAGACTTTGAACTGGAAGCTCTAGCTTGCGTAGTTCCGTGGCTCGGACTCATTTATCGTGCCCACGCCACCTTTTATGAGAACGAAATGCCACCAGTATACCGATACCTTTAGCTGGAAGCAGCCACGTACTACAACGACCGGTATCTGTCACTGTCCGGGACCGGCGCGAGTGAACCGCGGTGATACTTGTCCTTAGGAAGCTTCTGTGACTCTTCTATTCAACCGTTTCATTCAATTATTTCGCCTCGGGAACAAAGAATTCGGAACCCTTTCTCTGCGTCGCTGTGCAACATTTTTGTCGTCTGCGATTCATTCACGAAACTCTTAAAACAACATTGCAAATACGCGTGATCACATGATTAAATTCATAGATATAATATTTATTTATATATTACATTTCTAATTTATTTATTATATTCGATTATATTAAATTCTGTATTGTAATATCAATTTATTAAAAAAACGTAAATTTATGTATCTTACAAAAATGCATGAAATTTATTTGATGATTGTTTCGGCAGATTCGTGTTCTTTTATTGGCTCTGAATGCAGCATAAATCATCAACGAATCTCCGCTGAACTTACGACACGTTGAAACGATGGTTTCTTCTTTAATTTGTATTAATACAGCGATTTATATAAATCGTGCCAGTACGTCCTAATTTACGTAAATATAACGATTTATATAAATATAATGATTTATGTAAAACGTTACTTAGAAATCGTTATTTATAAGTCGTTATTTATGAATCATTATTTCTAAATCGTTATTTATATAAATCGTGCCAGTACATCTTAATTTATAATCGTTATTTATACAAATCGTGCCAGTACATACTGATTTAAGAGAAGACATCAGCGTTGCAGTGATTCGTAACTTCGGTGGTGGTTCGTTCATGCTTTGGGCTGCATTCGATGCTAATAAAAAAAACACGAATCTGTTAAATTAATCATAAAATGAATTTCATGCCGTTTAACAAATACATACATCTACGGATGTAATCATGTAACCGCGTTTCTTTTATTAATCCTAAAATGTTGTTACCTATTCATTGCTGTAGAATAATTATAAGATTTCACCGAAACATCGAATGGCTTTTGCGGAAATTTCGCCGAATATTATCTTACAAATCATCTCTTGATTTTATCTTGAACCAGACCGAACGTTCGAATTGATTGTCATTCGATTCGGATTTCATCAAATCGGATGACAAAGAGGACTATTTACATAAACATATGCGTGGGCATAGATGACGCAGATCATTGAAATCGGCTCAACAGGGGAGTTCCGTGGAAACGTTTCGGTCATCGTTTAATCAAGGGTACACACCCTCGTGTCGCCGTTCCCGAACACGTCGGCGGACAGTTGCGAACCTGCGCGACACTGCCGCTTTCCCACGATTTCGT
Source organism: Megalopta genalis (assembly GCF_051020955.1). Taxonomy (NCBI): domain Eukaryota; kingdom Metazoa; phylum Arthropoda; class Insecta; order Hymenoptera; family Halictidae; genus Megalopta; species Megalopta genalis. The sequence continues at coordinate 40,331,822 of NC_135013.1, forward strand.
CGAATCGGCACAGATGCAACTGTGAACCCTTTCCGTTCGTATTTGGGGTCGCGAGCGCGCTGCGGTCCTCTCTCTCTCTCTCTCCGGGGAATCGTCTGAAAATCGGGGCTGGCGGCGCATAATACGGAGTCGTAGGGCCCGCTCGTAAAGCGCAAGCGGCTCCATTATAGGTCCGGGGGAAGGTGAGTCGTGACAGGGCTGTATCCTCGAGTGGCACTCGACGAGGAGGCCTCTCGGAAGTCTCTCGCGGGTCCCCCCCTCCTATCCGCTCGCCGGAGAAAACGAGAAGCATCGTGGTCCCTTTTGTGTCCGGATCTCCACCGAGGAATGATAAATCCACACCCACGCGGTGTAAACCGAGCCCTGGACATCGTGGAGTAGCCATCGAGCAACAGAGAATCGGCCGCGCCCGAGTCCGAGCCCGGCCCGGCCCGGCTCGGCTCGAGTGCGTATTTATACGCGTGTGCGCCGCTGGGATATAAATCTGGATTAATTTAATGCATCCGTTGTGAATCTCAATAACGATCGGCGGCGGACATGACGTATGTTATATATGTACGTATTCGGACGAGCAGCCAGCCTGATTCGATCGGCAGCGACGATAGACGCGTCCGAGAAAAGAAAGCAGAAGATGCACCGCGCGCAGATCGTTGCTACCGGCGAGGATCATTTGTCGCAGCGGAGTCCATCGAGTTTCGTGTTGCTCCCGTAATGGCGCGTTTCCTGTGAAACGTAATCCGTGATTACGCACGGTCGCTTTTGTACCGTGCCTCGCGAAGTTAATTTCCTTTATGTTTCTGTAATTAGATATTGCGCGCCGATCGATGGAAATCGGATCGTGCGTTGTGTGCTATGATAATGCGATATCGTCAATATTTATGTATGAAAATTGCATCTCTTTGGGGTGACGTGCTGTGGTGCTCGAGAGAAATTATTAGGACTTCGATGATCGTACATGACAAGAGCAAAATGATTTCTTTCTGATCGTATTGTAGATTATAGAATGAAAATGTAAGGCTGCAAGGCTGAACTATTATTAGAGGACACTTTGCACAACGATTTCAAAGTGTTATAAGTAAGTATTAAGCAGTGGATTTTATTGACAATGAACATCGAATTTGTTACGTCTATGCAGCAGGACGATCTCAATTCGTCCGATACAGTGAACAAAGAGGACAGCTATGAACGCTCGATCGATAGATCTGCAGCGTAGGTCTACATATAACAAATCTGATCATTAGTAAAGTAAAAAAATTGTATACATCAATTGCAAAATGTAAGTGGCAAATACGATTCGATTTCTTCCTTTAATAATTTTAATAAGTCGAAAATACTACACCAACATTCATAGTTTCTTGGAATCTTTCCAGTATTTGACACGATCGTTTTTGCCATGAACGCATAAAATTCACAGTCCAGTAATTGTACAGTGACGTCGCATGACATGGGCCGTAGCAAAATCAGGCCCACCCTCATCGATATTTTACAGTTGCGCGATATCAATCCGACGCGATGGAACGCGCGAGAATCGATGAAGTTCGGATCCGATGGGGACGAACCTGTAACTCACGGTCTCCTACGAGAAAACATCGATCTTGTTTAGAGCAGCAAATAGACTTGATCGAAGGTACCCCGAGTCGATATCAATAGGCATAAAAGACAGAAGCGGTTGGTGGGTCGAGTAACTCGGCGTGTCGGATGTTCGGAACGGGGCCTGGATGTTAGAGCATAAACTGCGGGAATAGAGAACACGGGAGCCGGGACGCAGAAAAAGAATGGTCTGGTTCGAGTTTGCACACGATTCGCCGGCAATGATGAAACATTCGGCCGAATCAAGCAGATGCAAAGGATTCCCTCGGCGAAACAATGGGGCCCCGATCGATACAATGGGGGTGGAGCGGGGAGGCGATCTCCATAGAAAGGGGACCACACCCCGTAGAAGGAGAGCTGCGTTCGCTTTAGCGGCTCGCCTGGAAGTCGTTCGAGGGACCCACAAAGACCGTATAGAGTCATTGACTTGCTCGTAAAGCCCGTAGCGCGGTGTGCCAGTACCTTATTCTTGTTTCTCTGGCCCTTCCTCCTCCTCTTCGTCTTCGAACAAGCGTCCCCCTACACCCCGACCGATTTCTTCGTCTGCTCTTTTTCCATCGGTTCTTATTCCTCGCTTTCGATACCATCTACGAACTCGGCAACCCTCTCTCGTACTCTTCATATTTTACCATTACCATATCAGGTTCTACTCTCCGAGTCTTCTTCGCCCTTCTGGTCCCCTTTCCCTCGTAGTCTATCCGGTTCCTTATTAAATATAGTTACGTAGATGCGCTCACGTACCCGAGCCACGCACCTTTGATCGCTGCCCTGATGATTTCTGGACGCTCGCCTACCCCGCGTCTCTTCCATTGCGCCCCGATCGACCCAGCCTCGATTATCTTCCGTGTTTAGATATTCAATCCGCTCTGGGATACACCGCGACTCTACAATGCGTGAAGCTGCAAAACAACTACCGACGGTGCGTGCACGCATCGCGGCCTCCCAGCACCTCTGCTTCGATCATTTCAGTGCCGCGCGTTCTTCGGCACCGTTCGATCGGGTCTTCGCGAAGTTCCGTGGTACTAAAACAGCTGGCCCTTTCGTAGATTTGTACATCGCCCAACAATTTCGTTTCGTGCACGAGGCATCTCACGGATCAATTAGTCATTCTTGTCAATTGTCCCCGGAATGAAAGTACACCTGTTCGTATTTCTTCGGTTATCATTGGGCAGCGGATTTGATGCATTTATGATGAGAACAGGTTGATCAAATTTGAATCGTTGGTTGGTCAAATTCTCTCAAAATTGAGAGAATTCAGGATTATCTATATATTAGGTCTACCGGAAAGTTCTGTCCGTTTTTGAATTGAAATATAACACAATTTTCATACATTTAATAATATTTATTGTAGAATATACTTTCCATCGTTACTTATGACTTCTTGCCAGCGTGATGGCAACTTGTAAATGCCATTTTTAAAAAATGATTTATTTTTAGAGGCGAAGAACTCAACTAGTGCTTGGTTGACATCAGCTTCAGTTTTGAATCTTTTACCTGTAAAAAGTTTTGCAAAGAGAGAAACAAGTGATAATCGTAGGGTGCTAGGTCTGGGGAGTAGGGTGGATGCGACAGAATTTCCCAGCCTAGCTCTGCGATTTTCTGACGAGTCGCCAAATCAGCATGTGGTCTGACATTATCATCGATAGCCATGTTTTCACGATCGCGTCTCACTTAATAATTACATGAGACATCTTTGTTTCAGTTTATTTAGGAGAGTACATGTGTGTAAATGCAATGATAAAGAGAGATAGTCGTATATGTCTCAAATCAACGTGTGCATATGGATTGAAACTTGAAGTGACACTATCGGACAGAACTTTCCCGTAGACCTAATATTATTAATATCTCAAGTATATATTAGACAAAGAACGAAATTTCTATCCTGTTTCTGTTTCTTGCAATTTGCGAAGAAATGTTCTACTTGAACATTTTCTTGCATCAAGATCCACAGTCTAGTTATCATAAAACGTTCGACTTCTTTTTATTCGAAAGATGAGTTTCTTTAAGATGTAAAATAAATAAAAGCTACTGATTTAATCTTACATCTGCATACAGAAAAATCCTCCGAACAAAACGATTAGTTCCTAAATAAATACTAATCGTTGACTTGCACCGAACGATATTGAGACTTCTACGAACGAATTCGTTGGACACAACTCGGTGACGACACGAAAGCAGCAGCCTAGTTAAGCGTAAAGCGAAAATAGATGTCATCTTAAGATTTTCTCTGCCGCAATTTCTGAGGAACGTATGAAGGTTAATCACATTTGATGAAGTAGCAAACTAGACACACTTCCCGCTGCGCTATACGCGAACCTTGCTCTCAGCTCTGATGAGTTCCAGCATTTCCTCCGACCAGGATTCGAGCGCGGTTAAGGTTGCAGTCGTGAACGCACTGTCTTTTTCTTTGGCGAACGAAGGAAATTCATCTTCGTGTCGCTCGGTGACACGTATATACTTTGAATACATTAGAAAGGGACGCGGAGGCTGGGGAACGAGGGAGGCTGGGCGTTTCGCAGGCTGGTCTCCCGCGACCGCTCTTGAATTCTCACCGAGAGACCTGTCTTCCTCTGAAAGCAACGAAACCGTGCAAAAGGGACGAGCGTGCCTCGCGCCGCGAAATATGCATACGCAACGGCGAGAGGTGCTCGGCGCATGGCCGGCTCGTGTGCTCGCGGTTGTGTGCGTGCACGTCGAACGCGTAAAAGTTCAGTAAACCCGGGACGGTGTGGCAAGGATGCGAGCGTTGTTTCCCGAGGTCATCCCGGTAGAAGTCGCTTGACCCTTGACTCGAGGCGCCTCCGTGTTCCCATAAAGGTGGCCACGGGGTTACTTTATGCCCCGCCTAGCGTGTGTGTTCACCCTGGATATATGGCGTTTGCTTGTTTCGTCGACCCTAAGTCTTCAGCGACTCTTGGCTCTTCGGGTTTTCAGGATCGACGCTTTCCGTAAACTTTGAAACTTCAAAGCCGTGCCATTAGAGTACTCTTTCCTAGTAATTCGTTTCTCAATGGGATAGCGGAGCCGGTGATCAGTTGCTATGCCTTTCGTTTGTTTTCGGTTAGAATTAACTTTATATTTATCGAATAAGACATGTTAAATTTTTTTTATTAACACGTTGAATGCCACCGGTGACCGGCACTTAACTTGGCGGTGACGCCATGGGGGTCACCGGTGACCGGCGCGCCCAAATTGATAGAAATATATATAATTTCAAACAAATGTCAATATCTAAAATTTTGTATTATTACCATCGTCAGTTCACACAGTGACCCCTGTCGCAATTAACATGTCAAACATGGTTATACACTGTAACTTATCTATTGCAGATAATATTTCAACATTATATGTATCACATAAAAGAAAATTCATGAAAGAATAACAAAACTTTGTTATAAATATAATAAAAATAAATATAATGAAAGAATAACAAAATTTGTTTATTCGAAAATAGACAAAATAAAAGAATAATAAAATGTAGTATATCTTATTTGATAAATATGAAGTTATTTATGCGTGGAAACAAATCAAAGGCACAGTTTGCATTCTCTAGCCTAATTTGCATTCTCCTCAATCGTGTTCGAACGCCTCTTCCATTAGCGAGTTAACGTGTTTATTTCGTATGTATTTCAAAAGAGATTCTCCTGATAATTTATTTAATACATTCCAAAAATGATAGACATATTTTATTACAGACAGAAGTAATGTATAAAGTGGTAACTGTGTGATATTCGTTTGTTTCGCTTTCCACGTATCGAGAGGAATTAGTGAGGGTATTTTCATTTCGTAGAGAGAGAACTGCAGTGTGGAACTCCATTTATTGTATAAGAACTCGGCGGGAGACAACCAGTTCACGTAACCGGGCAGGATCATGTAATAGGATTCCGCTGATTATCTCTACTACTTGTAACTTTTCCTTCTAGTAACCGGAGTTCGCATCCAGATAATCGGATTTATCCGAACGAAGAAAAGGAAACGTGCTGGGTTTACATTTGTTTACGTTCGCAATACCTAGATGTTCATGTAATTGTAGTAACGCTCGACAATAGTTCAGATAATAGGAGTTCAGCACAGAAGAACCGAGGATTGCCCAAAATTTCGTTGTAATAAATGCAGTTCAGATACGACAAGTGTGTGCCAATTACTATGCCCTTAAAATAATTTTACTTATATCTAAAAGAACAACGTTATTAAATTAAAGATTATCGAATTTCTTAAATGAAATTTAATCTATAATTTTCACAACCGAATATCAAAATTTTAACTTCTTAAGACTTGTAAAATGCGGAAAGTAATTTTTTAAATTTCTGATATTATGGTTGATATGTTTTAGCCTTGATCTTGGCTCACTAACGCACGGAAATTAACTTTTTCCATCTTTCCAAGGGCACGATAACACGCTCGAAAACTGTTTTGTCTATTTTGTTAAATATTTTGTGTTCTTCGTATATTTCCTACAAATATATGAAGGTAAAAGAAACTATTTTATTTGTCGAAAACTATGCGGACATCGCTTTAATGTGCACAGCAATTGACACATGTACCCTAAGTAGATTTCTACTGCACTTGTATCTGAACGAGATTGCTTTTTCTAAAGAAAACATTAATCTTCCAGGGACTCCGAAACTTTCCGCATTGAACTGTGACGATTCCAGTTAGATCTCGAATCTAAATATAAATTCATGTATCCTAAGAAGCAAACCTGTGTGGAGAATCTCCTAAAGTTTTATTTCCCTGCAATTTGCACTTTATTATCCACTTTAGCGCAACTAGCAATCCATTTTAATACCAGTTAATGTTACACGGACGCATGCAAAGGAATATTACCGGGACTCCAGGTTGGTAACAAAAAAAGCATCGGTCGAATTCGACAGTTTCTCCCCGAGATTTGAAAGTGGTCAGATATGGACCGATAGCGTAAAAAAATTCACATGGATTTAATGAATCTGTCTGCCAGTTCCGAGGAGATTTACGGCGAGCGTTATCCGCGGGTATTGCCTCTAATTAACAGAACATTCGGGTAGTCTTTCATTTCGAAGAAAGATCGTAGCGGCGCGGCGGCGGCGGCAGCGGAATGAGGGATCATTTCCGTTGCCGCATGGCCTGCCGGTTGTATTAATCGTAAAAGGATCATAAAGTCCTTACAAAGGGAAGCGCGGTTTTCTCTCGTCCGTCGTTCATTCGTGGTTCCGTTGAAAAGACCGGGACTCCGCCGGCATTAAGCCCGTATCGCGACGAAGACGATCTCTCTCGTCCTTCTCCTGGCCCCAGAAATTATGCTCCCTGAAACAGGAACATCTCCTGACCACTTTCAGCCCGTGTCCTCGTCCCTCTCCTCTTTCCCCTCGCGATTATCCGACTCGTCATCGTGGAATGCGATAATTCTCATCGCGACGACAGCCTTCTCTCTCTCTCTCTCTTTCTCTTTCTCTCTCCTTCTTCCACGAAAACGAGAAGACTCTCGCGTTCAGCCGCAGAACGGTTGTGCAACGATTGCCCTTTGACGCGTTGACCCTTTGTTTTTGCCGCGCGAGATTCACCAGGCCCCTGAAGTCGAGCTTCAGCAGAGTGCTAAAAGTCTTTTACTATCGCAAGTATGTATCGCTTTTACCGAGAATACTTGACTTCCGAGTGAGCTGTTTTTTCGATAAGTCGCTGACTTTCTATGATACGATACATACTTCTCATACGATACATGGTTTTATATTTATGTATATACTTATAACTAGACATAACCTTGACATAATAAATTGATTAGAGATGAAGACTGTGATTTTTAAATATTCTGTCTTGAAGAAATCGTTACACTGCGACTGTGGACGGTGGACTTCAAAATTATATCAAATTTTAATCGACGGATAGTTTCGATGTTTATGCTCTTCGTTTGTTGAACACATAATTTTGATGTAGCTATAGAGATTTTCTTAAGTTTCACTGAAAGTTTAGACATTTTTGGTCGAAAGAATTATACAAAATGACACTTGTACTGCTATTTTTAGTACAATATTTATTTTATTCAGTTGCAGAAGTTAAATGATTGAACGAACGCATATTTTTCGACATTCTGGCCATGTTTGGAGTTGTATGAACCGTTCGACCAGCTTATCAGCGACTTAATGTTCTCGTTTACAATTTATTTTACAGCTTGGCGCGTTCTAAGTAGTTCAGTAGTTTTTTGATTACTCTGTTGTCCCTTAGTGGCCTTACACTAAATTTCTGTATTTCGATAGTGCATAGTTTGCAGTTGATAACGTTGATAACGTGCTCAAATGGACTTGCCGAAAATTAGAGGTTTCTCCTTGTTGAGGAAGAAACTGGTTTGTCGATGTAAGGTAACATAATTCTTGGAGGTAGCGAAAATAAATTCGAAGTCCAATAAAACTTACGATTTCGTGCGTATACTTAAAATTCAGAAATTGTCCATACTAATCTTTATTTACATAAATTTTACGAAAAGACCTTAGGCTAGTTTAAGCTCATAGATCTGGATCTGGATGCTCACATTAAAATGTAACAATACTATCGTTCTAACCTAACCGTAATTTAACAATATCTAACTTATCTATCATATATATCATAAACTTATCAATTAACTTATCTCACATAACATTATCTTTAACGATATGGAGGTTCATACGTAGAAGATATTTGTACTTGTTCACAGCTTAATAACGTTCTGATTAAAAAATTCTATCATAATTCCAAGAGCTCGTCCTAGCGAAGACGAAACCATCGTCTTGCGAACATTCGCGCCAGATTACAGAAAATGGCTAACGCTCCAAATGCATAGCGATGACTGGCTACCGGGTAGCAATCGCATAGCTCGCAACAATTTCTAGAATTGCCGAGATAGCTACCCGGGGGCATGATTCGAGCGGAGCTAACGACACAAGGGGAACAAAGGTTTGTCTGCACATAAAGGCAGCTCGTGCCAGATCCATTTCTATGAACACGGCGTCGTTAGCATCCGTGGTCCGGCAAAAACCGGCGGAGAGCACGGTCCTCGATGTACCTCGACGTCCCTTTTTCGCGTAATTTCATTATTTCGCGATGAACGAGAGATAGGGGTCGTTAGCTGGACAGTAAGAGTATAAGCAGGAAAAAGGAGGATGAGGACGAGGTGGAAGAGGAATCCAAGCCCTCGGGCCCAGATACCCGCGCGAGCAACCAAGCGACCGAAGGAAGTCGCGAGTTGCAAAGATTAGAGAGGAACATGTGCACGAGCGCATCTCGAATGATTCGTCGTTTCGATATCGTCCCACAAACGTGACCGCCTCCTCTATTTCTTTTTCCTACCCGGCTGGCCGACCGGGTACGCGAAAGTAAAATTAATTGGCGGAACTTTAACCTTCTTATAGGTTCCGCTCGCAGTCGCCTGCTAAACTGTTCACCGTGCTTAGCTGTTCGCGCGGGTGGCTGAGTCTTGTCGATACGTGACGGATTATCGCTTATGCAACGCCTCATGCAAATTTCAAATTGCCTGTCGTATTCATATCAGGTCAGCAGCGTTTCAAACCGTCGCAGTCGGAGCTACTTAATTATAACTTATACTTGAACTTTTGGTAGTTCATTAAGTAGGAACATATTTGGTAATTGGAAAATTATTTTGGATAATGGTATAGAAATTTGTATAATTCTTATAATACTTTTTTTTCTAATGTACTCAATAGTTAAAGTAAATAAAGTATGTTTCGTTTTATTTATCTGTTTAATTTTTATATTGTACACAAATCATTTATTATAGTACTTGAACTTTGGTTCATTAACTAGGAACATATCTGGTAATTTGAAAATTGATTTGGATAATGGTATAGCAATTTTTATAATTCTCAATACTTTTCTTGTTATCGTACTTTATTTACTTTGAATGCTAAGTGCGTTGAATAAAAAGGTATTATGAGTATTATCAAAAATGCTGTGCCAATTTAATAAAATAATAATAAATCTTGTTATTTTCGTAATACTTGTGAACGATATATGTCAATTATTTTTATCTGAGATTATCTTACATCTTTTAAATATATTTCAAGTCCTCGCTACTTTTGTACATCTTGTTCGAAATTACAGGAAGATAATATTTCTTTTATTTGATATTATAGAATCCGTGGCATCGTGCGTTTCTATCATTTTCCTTGAATTTCTAATATTTTTTAAAATCCGATTGATACTTGAAATATACAGGGTGTCCCGAAAATGTCTCGCAATCCGGAAATGGGAGGTTCCTGAGGTCATTTGAAGCAACTTTTTCCTTTGCGAAAATTTTCTCCGAGGCTTCGTTTACGAGTTATTAACGAAAAACACTGACCAATAAGAGGCGAGCTCGACTGGAGCCCAGTTCCGCTTATTGGCTCGGCCGTCTCGCGCCAAATGATCTCGCCTCTGATTGGTTACTGCTTTCCGTTAATAACTCGTAAACGAAGCCGCGAATTGCATTTTCGCCAAGGAAAAAGTTGCTTCAAATAACCTCAGGAATCCCCGACTTTCGGATTGCGAGACATTTTTGGGACACCCTGTATAAAACACGCAGTAATACTTTCAAGAATTTCGAACCATTATCTTCATTTTACTGTGTTATATGAACCGTTTATTTTGAAAGTGGCATAAGTCACTTTTTAAAAAAAAAATCGAGTTAATGGTAACACTAATTACAATCGAACGGTATCTTTTCATTTTAAAAAAAAACTTATGCCACTTTCAAAATAAACGGCTCCTATAGCTAAATCGATGATATTATTTCGATTATACAATTTTCAATAAATCTTCGAGAAGCATGATCGATATCTCAAAGGAATCGCCGTCGATCGCAGTAGCTGACCCACGACATGTAGATTTCTAACATAAATTCCGGAATCATAGAAACACCGATCTTCCCGCGACCCAAGCAGCTGCCTGCAGAAGAAATCGCGCGCAACTCGGGTGAAATCGTTATCCGAGGTATTATCAACCGATGCTCGAAAGCAGGAATTCCCTGGGATTCCGTGGAATCGCCTAACCACGGCTAAACCGAACGGCAGCGATCACACATTATACAGTCGCGACTGTTAATCGTTGGGCTGTTCGCTCGCCGAGGACCTCTCCGACGGTTTAACAAATTGTCATGGCAGAAACCCGTGATTCATCTGCGCGTTATGTCTGCCGGCATGCCTCGGGAAATCATAATTCTCTTTAATTGCTGCCATGTAGCCAGTGGGTTGCTACGGATTCACGCTATTACAGTTGATCTTAATTTATCTTAGCGAAAGGGTTCCCCAATTTTTCACGAAACTATTTATACGGTGAATAGTAATTTTTTAGAAACTTGACGGATAAATGTTACAATGGAAAATTTATGTCGACAGGCAGATAATAATTTCAGAGATTTCCTTGGTTGTATGTAGGTGTTTCGTGGAAAAACAAGTTAAAACCCCTTGCCGTACTATTTTTTAAACAATTACAATGATTAGAACCTTTTCTGATCGTAATAATTTCTTGGCAAAAGTACGTTATGCACGTTAGAATCGTCGTATTCTATCGTCCATATTCTGCAAGAAGATCGGATAGAAGCCTAGATGTTCGCTAAACTTGTTAATATTGATAATTATATGATTCATGCGATTATACGAACCAATGAAATTGCTGACATAAAAAGCTATGATATTTTCTGACATTTTAACCGCTGACTGACAGTTAATCAGCTAAAGAACGGAATAACATTCATACGTAACAAGGTGTTGATAGAAATCTGAATCACGAGGCAGACTCGTCGAAGTACGCAAAGCGTTAAATACTGTTCATGTTAGATTGCTTAGAAAAGTCTCTCCTATATTTTATTTGTTGGAAAATGTTCTTGTATAAAATACCATCACCACGTTGTAGAAAAAATCGAGAAGCCTTTGTCACTATTGTTTTCTGAGACAGTGGAGTTTCCAGAGAGTAAGTTCTGACAAATGCTTTCTCTTCGAAAGATCGATATTGAACAAGATCCCGATTTCCATATATCACAGTGGAGATTATGTGTTTCTAATGTATCCAATTACAGGGACGATGTCGGAATAGATGATAATCGCGGGTTGATGCACGGTGACGCAGTATCGCGACCGAATCGCATGCTATCATGCCTTACGCAACCCCTGGCCTGAACACATTCCTTGACCGTTTCCTTGCGCGTAAATTCGTAGTCCGCGACTGAGACATTTGCGGAAAAGTCTGCCCTGTGAGGACAATTAGCTCTCCTACATTGAAAGATAACGTTTTTGCGATACTCGTTAGGCTTGAATTCTTTCCAATCGTGTCGTTTCGCAACGATGTCAAGACTGGATTTATTCCAATTTTGTACGATATCGACTATGCATTTACATTACAATTTGGTAAGTGAAATGCAAAACAACATAGAAATTTTAGTTAATCGATTTTAAATTGATGTGATATTAATTATAATGAAGTTTGAATAGAAATTTAGATTATAATGAATTTTCAATAGAGATTTAAATATACATGTTAAATTATAATCGAGCTTTAATTGGATTTTAAATAAAAATTTTGAATTGTAATCGAGTTTTAATTAGATTTTAATGAATTTTTATTATAAATTTGAGCTGTAATACATTTTCAATAGAAATTTAATTGTTTTTAAATGGGGGTGATCAGAGTTTGTGAGATCAGAGTTCTAAAGATAAAGTGACTTGGTGCACAACGCGGTCCAACGCAAAATTATCCGAATAATCTCAACTGAAAAGTACTTTAGAAGCTCTTTCGCAAATTGGATCTCCGCAGACAAAGGGTGCAAATCGGTACCACCGCGAACTATTCGAGCGATCGAGTTCGCGATCGAGTTCGAGTGATCGTTCATCCTAAGTTAATTGAACGATCGGCAAGTGTCTTCCGGACGAGAGAGTCTTAATCGTCATCGACCTGCACTCTCGGTCGGCGGATTAGATCGCGCCAACGAGCGATTTCCTGCCGTCTAGAGGAGTCTTGGCGTCTAATCGCGCGGTGGTCACGGTCGTCGACTCGTTAAGGTCGACCATGCACAGCCAGACGCGAAAGAAAGAACAGAGGGGGCACGGAGAATAGGATAAACAGAGAGGATTTTCGATGAATAGACTCGACCGCCTTTTCTTCGTCCATTCGTTGTTATTACTTCTGTTTCTCATTGTGACTCGCTTGAAGATACGTTTGTCGGCTGGCGTCTCGCCCGGCTCTATTTTACCGAAATCCGATTGTATCGGCCACTTTGTAAATCTCGCGTGTATTTGATTACTAAATTGCAGGGAGAAGGCAAGCCGAATATCGAGAACTTTCGCACAAACAGGGAAGGAATCAGACGGTTGGTTTTTGGATTTGAGTCTCTTTCTATCGATCCTTTTGATCGAATAAAATTCTCAATAATAACTTGACTGTGATCTTTTGTCGAAATAAAAATTGCAAGAAACAGGAGACAGGAAATTATCTTTTCCTTTTAACACTTCGACTGTCGCGTCATACATATGTAGGTGATGGAATTATTTGCACGGATTTGAAAGTTAATTTTTACACTAATCTATGACGTCTTCTTAATTTTGTTAGAATCCATACAACGTAAGGACATTGACAAAATAATTTATGCGGTACGACTCAACTTTTCAATTATAATTTGCTGAAATAAAATACTTTCATTTTGTGAAAATTTTGCGATTGTCAGCGTGACAATCAAAGTGTTAATAGTTCTAATAAATTGAAGACAATACTATAAATGCATAAAATCCACAGTTTAGTAAGATCAATCATTTTGAGCGTTTCTCTGTCATCCACCATTTTCATTGATGACATCTATGAATATAGATTTGAGTTTAGTTTCTACGTGAGACAATACCGCAATTACTCATCGAAGTGTTTCAACACGTTGGAAACGCGCTGCACAAGTCCCGAGCAGTTTGCGAAAGCGGTATGAGAATATCAATCCCTGTCAGGTTTTTCTCGCTTTCATTGTGTCTTTAATGAACGGTAGTTTCTTTCTTGCAACCGCCGATATTTGATTAATTAGTAATGGTTGTTCGTGTGAATTGAGTCTTTGAAAACGACTCGGCGCTGCATCTAACGCAATAGATGTGGGAAGAGGCTCCGTGTAATTGGCGTGCAGCGCTCGTGTTCGATGCCATCGCTAATTGGTGGATCGCAAACAGAAATTGGGCTGAGACGATCAATTTGTAATTTGTTCGTTACATATTTATCGTTACAGTTTCATTCGGCATTCTCGAAGCTTTCTTTTGTTCGAGAAAATCGGAGGCAGGCATAAATATAAAATAATTGCTATAAATATTAAATAAACGCTATGAATATTAAATAATTACTATAAATATTTGCTGAACATCATAAATATTAAACGAACATCATGAATATGAAATAAAATCTCACAAATATGAAATAAATCTCATAAATATGAAAAAAGAAACATTAAATAAATAGTATAAATATTAAATAATTATTATAAATATTAAAACACACAAAAGATGTTTCGGACCCACAGTTTGCAGAGGAGAGTTTAAGGATTCGTTTCGTGTGAGAAATTCGCGGTTAGTGGGAAACACGAATCTGCGAAATATATAGTTCGTCGCGTACAGGAACGAACGGAAGCGAGGATAGAATTATGGTTCGACTAATTAACGGAATCATTAAAGAAGCTCGATTTAAAGAATGGGCATTGTCGATTGCGTGCGCTCGCCGGCAAGCTTTCACACGATCGTCTCGAGCCCAGACACCTGGTAAACAGATAGTCGATTCTTTGTTTCGCAAACTAGATCAGTTCTCAGGACACGCATGAACTAGGAATTTTAACGTTTTTTTTTCTCTTGATGGGAACTATATTCCTGATTTCTGAAATTGGGATGAAGTTTCTCGCAGGTTTCCCTCGATCGGAGGAAATTGACCTTTGATAGCCATTTTAAACATTTAGAATCTTCTGAAAGCTATTTGAGTTGGCCAATTGGTCATTATTGGACTGTGGATCCTTATGGAAAATAAAAATTCTTCGCTCGCCTAAGCATATCCTTTGAATAATGTTAACAAGCCGTAAGTAACTCGAATTCATTTAATCTGCACTTGTGAAAAAAAATGAGTGCACGTGTGAAATAAAAATTCTTAAACATGATTTCAGGAGAAACGTATGTTCTCCCTCTTTTAATAATTTTACTAAGTTGTACATGGTGTACAAATATTCTCAAATTCTTCGCTTTCGTAAAAAATGCATAACATCTATGAACCAGCTGCTATAGTGATCCGTCCTAACTATTGGGAATCGTCTTTACTTTTTCAATCGTAACACTCGCTAATTGTTATTAGACTCTCCGTTCGATCTGCAACTACCAATTGAAAGAAAAGCTATTACAAAAATCGAATCTTAAAATTACGTATACGTAAGATTGAATGATTGAAACTGGCAGTTCAAGAATTATTAGTAGATCTTGTACGCGTAATATTACAATATATCTCATATATCTCGTACATTAATATCTCGTTTCTCGATAAAAGTATTCAGACTCGAAACGAGTAAAGCTGTTCGCACAGTCAGGATCGCGTATCCAGTGAAAATTCTCGCCCGATCCGCTTCCTTCGTGGAAAGGTAACACCAGCGATAAGCATCTCGAAATTAATATTACCGAGCTAATTACGTGTCCCTTTTATTTTCCGTTGCTGGGTCCTATCGCCGGGGGCCCGAGCTCGTAGTTCCACGGCCCCGGAGGCACGCTCCTAATGACCGTGACTACCGCTAAAATACATGCTCACGTATTTGCCACGATGCATTATATAACGTGTATACGACACGTATCTCGTTTTATAAGTCTGCACGGACCGCGGGCCCCTATTAGAAGCAGAACTTGGGCTTAGGGAGACCGTTCGGGGTGGAAGGGTTGCAGACGGGGTCCGAAGGGATCGGAAGGGGGGCCAGCAGAGGTGAAAAATGCGCGGAGTCTGGTCGAAGCATCTAATTGGAACACGATTCTGACCCTGAAACCCAAGATAGGGGAATATTCCGGCTTCGACTCTCTCTCCCTCTTTCTCTCTCTTGTCGGTCTTCCCTCGCCTTCTTTCTCCGAAAGCATCGTGAAAAAATAAGGCAACAAGCTCTTCAGCCGTTGAACAACGAGAATATCGTTAAGGGTCCCGCGTGAAATATTTCCAGCGAATTCTTTCACTGTAATTGACGCGTCACCTCTTAGAGCTATTTATTCGCTTTCGATCCCGATAGATGGTACTTCTCCACGGTTAATTGTTTCTTTTAAAAATATTTCAACCCTTCCCCGCCTGATTTCTTTCGCAAACGCGTTTGTTACAGCTATTATTAAACGGTTATTTATCAGAAAAATTGTAACGCGATATGTTAGTTTTAACACTAAATTTACGGAGCACTGAAAGCAGCTATTTTATATTAGATAAGAAAAGTAGATAAAAGTAAATAAAATAAATTTTGATTTTTAATGAGTTACGTAAACCTAATGTTAAATAATTAAAACTATTAACAGAAAAGATCTCTCGTTTCTTGAAATTGATGGAGAACGTTTTTATTTTGCATAAAGGTCCGCAGTCCAGTTATTAATTATTGCTAATCATTTAATTAAAAAAAAGGCTTCCATTTTAGCGCTAAACGTACCGAGTCGTTCAAAACGACTGGATTCCAATTTTTATTGCAAAATCGTTAGAATTACGGAAATCTTTCTACTGGAATTCATTGAATAATTTTCTCAATTCAAACATACATTCTAATAATAATGATGAAACCTCTAAATAAATGCGTTCAGTGTGCTCGTTATAATTTCTATTCTTAGTTAATTAAGGTTCGCGCTAAACCTTCAGCATTAATATCAACAAAATAATCAATTTTAGTTCATACAATTTACAATTACTATTGTTCACACAATACACTTAATGTTTTTAAACTAATCACTGATGTCATCGAAATTCTTAATGTAAAATATAAACAATGTACAGATTGTCCACAAAAATGGACAATTTGGAAAGAGGAGATACGATTAATCCGAGTCTTGTGGCCCGTTTTTTATAATTTTGGACAATTTATAACTATAAAAACGAGTCAAAAGGCTCGAATAATCGTATCGCCTCTTGCCAAATTGTCCAGTTTTATGCACAATCTGAGCGCCAGTAAGGGAGACTTATTAAAAAAATATAAATTGGGAAGGTTAAATGCGACAAAGAACACATAGTACTAGCATATTGATCATCATGCAAACCTGGCGGTTCTATAAGATTGATAAGGACTCCGGCAACTATTTATCAAAATCAAAGATTACATTGTCCAAGGTTATGGAAATGTCTCAATCATCGCAACAAACATTAAAAATTCAGAAAAACAAGCCGACAAAGACGAAGCAGAGAGCAATGCTTTACGAAAAGAATAGTCGAACAGCATTTCTCTCGATACTCAGATGTTGGCGATGCAGCATGCTTATTAATTTTAACCGAACTTCGCGGAAAGAGCCGCAGTGTACACAGTTTTTAAATTACTATAGCAATATGTAAGCGGATGTTATCGAGAAGGAGAGAGAGAGAGAGAGAGAGAGAGAGAGAGAGAGAGAGCTTCCAATTTCCAAGGTAGGTGTAGTTTCGCGATTGTACTAACACGGTGCTTTCTAACCCACGCAGAGATCGGTGGGCAAGTTGCGAGGGAGGCGGTACATCCGCGTTTACATACTGTTTCAATGATTCTTGCCGGTAGTAGCCTGTGTAACGTGTGACCTGAAAGGCAAGGATCAATTAGCTCGTGTGCGGAAATCCTTTGGGCGAATCTTGCCGGCGGTGCTTAGGCGGCTGGTGGGTAAATGGTGGGAATCGCTATAGCTAGATTGTCAATTTTGTGCATTTGCAGCGTAAGCAAAGAAATTTCGAATAATAAACATTAAAAGACTGCACTTGACTAAATGTTGTACGATTTTATTATGGTATATGCACATGCGAGGATAAAATGTCTTCAACAATTCGAAATGAAAACCTTTGGGGTTGCAATAAAATTTTTAGTTTACTTATTTATTTATTGTTGTTTTCAATCACGTGCTTCATTTAGTAAGTACAAGATCGTTAGATGTATATGTATTCAATATTAGTTACTTATTATTACTTATTAATAATAAGTATTTAATATTATTATTTAATATAATTAATAATAAGTTATTGGTTTCTAAATTTTTATGTTGACATTTTTTACACTTAGGATTAAACTCAGGATCTTTGTGCGAATTCATAATTTCATATGTTATTTGAGAAAAATCGAAATTAGACGTAAATAACTTTCATTAAAAAAAGAATTTTTCATTCGAAGAATGTAATAAAAATGTTAATAGTTCTTGTTAATTTACATGGTTTCATGCATTTTACAAACCTGCACATGTCATAAATGTCACTTTAACTTCGGGACATAAGCATTGCATTTAATGTAGAAGAACATCTTGTTGTGTATGATTCTTTTAATTTTATGCACACGATAGTGAATGCATTTACCAATACCACATTTAAAACTTTAGCGATCAATTCAGTACAAAGAAATTTAATAATCAAACAAATCCCTTGAATTTGCATGGTACCCTTGCATGGTAATATTTAATATCAATTAATTCTCACTTGTGTAAAATGATTTATCTAAATAAAATCATTTGCATCAATATGTGGACATATGACGATCATCGTCGTTGCAGAGATGCACAATTTTAATAAATAATTAATTAAGATGTACAATACAATTTTAATCGCACAATTTGAATTATTCAAGTATGCTATACAATTGCCTTATTTTTTCACAATAAAATTCCAAGCGACGACGAATAATCGAATAGCAGTTTTCAAAGTAATTTCAAAATTTTCTATACCGATTCTGTCCATCTCGTTCGTATCAAGCTCTGGCTTTCGGCGTTTCCCGTATACACGACCTCGGCAAGCGACGATCTGATTTATTCGCCATAAAGGGGACAGGAGCGAGCACTTCCGAGATGCAGATATCTTTAGCAGCGGCGTGAACAGCCATCCATGTAGAGATGCACCGCGAGGGAGAGAGGTTGTTATCCGGCAAGAGGTTACTCACGGCGGAGGTGGACTCTCCGCCGCGGCGGTTAAGAGCGATTTAAGAGGCGATTCCTATCTTCCTTAATTACCGCACGTTTTTTCGTAGTTCTACCATCCCCTGGGGCAGGCGAACAGAGAGATGGTACCAGCGAAAGCCTGACCGAAGGTTACCGCATATATGGGCTTCCTCGTGCGACCTTTCTGTTTCTCGATTTGCGATCCGCGGTTTCGTTTACAAGTTCGCGGAACGGCCGAGTCGATCCTGCACCGACTGTCCTCTTCCCGGCCTTACTTTCATTAGATCACTTTCGATGATCCATGTATTCATCCTCCCTATGTCGTTTGCATGAATGAAGCTTCGAGACGCATACCCTTAGGCTTGACTTTGAGCTTGACCTCAAATTGAACCTCAAGTTCGACCATCTTAGTATCAGCCAAAAGAGTCGTGTGTGTCTGAGCGAAATATGCTAAACAATTTGCGAAGAGGAGATATGATCATTCGAGCCTTGCACCACGTTTTTATAATTGTTGACAATCGGCAACTATAAAAACGAGCCGCGAGGCTCGAATAATCGTATCTCCTCTTCCAAAATTGTCCAGTTTTGTTTACAACGTGAAGAAAAATTGAGGAGAATTTACAGTAGTTTGGTAAATTTTTTGAGAGAAATTACAAACATTTTGTAGAACCTGGTGATTAGAGAATTCAGAAAGGACAAAGAAATAAGAAATGAAACTGCTGTTTATTATAAACATTAGGAAAACAATTTTTATATCGTTGTTCGGCACTAGAAGGGTTAAACTTCTTCGTCTGTACCTTTTAACAGCAAACTGAAATTCTTAGCCACGCCATTTTGAATAGAGTTTTCCATGAAGAATACTATAAAATGAAATAAGTAAACTGTGAATCTTCGTGGAAAATCAAAATTGTCTGAATCAATTGACAGAGACAGAAGTTAAATGAAAATGTAGTTCATCTTTTGACAATCTCTATAAATTGAGCAAAATGTAGGAACGTTCTTCGATTCTTTTAACGACTTCGTTACTTGGTATTTTATTTCGTCACTTTTATCATGGAAGCATAAAATCTGCAGTCTGATATACATATGTCTGCATTGGATACGGGTGCATCACTTCTGTCTGCAATAACATCAATCAGTAGATTGTAAATCTCTATGCAAAATAAAACTGATCAGCATCAATTGCAAGGAACAGAAATTTCTTTCCGTTTTAAACGGTTTTAGTGGATTACAAGTAATGCGTTCATAAAATAAATGCATTAAATCCTCAGTCCATTAATCATGCATTGAATGTATGAGACTGAAACGATTTCCATATACGAATTTAAAATGAGAAATTACAAGTTTATACTCTTTATCGAATTCGTTCCAGTGAACGTCATCATTAGCAAGTAATACTTGTATCGGACAAATAACTACATTTGTATTTAACAGTTTACTGCACTGAATGGTTTAGAACGTATTTATAACAAGCACAACTGCAACCGTGTGGCAAACAATCTTTTACAATCGACTGTTGTCCCTTCTCGAGGGTCAGGAACAAAAATATGTTAAACACCGAATGACGAAGGGTAAAATCGATAGTTCCTGCGGGACACATTGATAGTCCCGAGGAATTTCTGAACACCGACGATGACGGGAGCGATCGGAGTTCCTTGGAGGCCCTCGTAGAATGCGTAAAGGAACGCGCGCACGGTTTCGAAGAAGAGAAAGGACACGGGGAAAAAAAGAAGGGACCGAGGAAGGGTCGTCGTTCGCGTTTCCCTTTTACTCTCCCTCTCTCTCTCTCTCTCTCTCTCTCTCTCTCTCTCTCTCTCTCTCTCTCTCTCTCTTTCTCCCTCTTTTTCTCTCTCTTTCTCTCCGTCTCGAGAGGGAGCCGATGCGGCCGGCATTATGGAAATTTCTAGCCGGTCCACCATTATTATTTTCCTCTGCTACCGAATTATGCTCGCGGACCCTACTAGAGGAAACAAAAAGCATCCACGAGCCTACACGATCCGTCTAGGAACGAACAGGAACGGTATCCGTGTGCAAATCGTCGGCCAGCCGGCCTAGTATCTATTCATTCGAGACGTCGCGCGCGCCTTCCTACTTATACATAATATCCAAGATTTCCTGGCAGCCTTATTAGCATATTCAACGCGATAACTCGCATTGGGAGACGAGCATTTATGTTAATCGCTTCCTCGATCCGTTCAATCCGAATTTACTGTGCTCGCCGCGGGTGTTTCGGATGATCCTTGTTTACGATGATTCGACAGGATTCCGCGGTCACGTGGTCGGTGGAAAGCTGCCGACAATGATGCGGACGCCTGTGAGTAGCAGACGATTTGCTAACTGATGCTAGAGCGCCGTCAGAAATTACGAAAGTATCGATATTACGCATGTGTTTGTTCCACAAGTTAGTCCTTGTGCAAGTCGTTAACATGCAAATGTCTCGAAGCGACCGAGTCAACTGCATCTCGTCACATTATCCACCGACGTCGATTTCGTAATTTTTGGGACTCTTCACGCTTATCTAGCTTCATTTGTTAAACAGAGCGCGATAGTATTCTTTCGAATAATGGTCTCGGATAGACTTGTCACACTCTATCAATGCTAATAATTTGCTGGACTATGATCTTTTTAATTATTTTCGTAAAGACAACTGTTGTCTTCGATTTGAAAATGATCGTTAGAAAGATTCCAATAGATAAAAAAATTCAATCGTGCTCCAACGAGTTCTCCTCGCAATCGTAATCTAACCATTTCGTTTGGGATAATCATATAAAAAAAAAGATTTTTTAAATTTGTCTTAGTTTAACAGAACAATTAATCTTCTTTCAAGGGAGACCAAAGATCTGCTGACAATTACGGTGCTTTAAAACTGAACAATTTTTGTTACGTAAAATCAACGTAATCTTTTATCAAATTTTCCTTAAACAGTCTAGTTATTTCCCACGTTTCGTCATTTTATATTTTCTTACGTTTCTGTTAGATCCGAGAAGATTCTCGCGGAGCAAAGGATTAACGTAACATATCGTATGTTTGCGCATGAACGTCTCACTCGACTCACTCGAGACACTCGATAATTCTTCCGACTGTTTTCTATTTCTCGAAGAGCGTGTTTCGCCCATTAGAATTTCGTCTTAGGAGATTTCAGAGGTTGTTTCTACACGCGCTCTCGCTGGCTGCCCGCTCGCAAAGACACGCGCGCCACGAACTCTCGAGCGGCGAGTATAGGGCGGCATTAATCACGGCCGCCTGACAGCGGGAACCGCGGCGTATAATGCGTTGCATAGATTTATTTATCATGCGCGAACGCGTAAGTCACTCGTAAATGCCCGCGGGCGGCACCATTAAGCCGCTTTGTAGGTGGAACCACCGTACACCACCCATTACACACGCCAGCTCGTGCGTTTCGGCCGATTCTTTTTCTCCACCCCTTTTCTTTAATCGGCCGACGTTTTGCCGGGGCGCGGGACGAACTTCCTTAAATGTCTCGTACCCGAGAACACCGGCCGAACAAAACGTCGAAGACAACGGACTCCTGGCAGATGCCTTTTACGACAGTTCGACGCGTATGACGGCATGCGCGAGCTGATGCGAGACGCGACTTCCTAAATCAATTCGCCTCTGATAACCAATTTTTTACGAAGCGTCGATGTTATCGCGAACTTGGGGGTTAAAACGAGGTTGGATATATTCCTTTTGCATTTGAAAGTTTGCTGAGGATGCAAGGGTGTAAGGGGGTATTAACCCCTTGTCGTACTTCGATGAATCTCTGACTTGTGATTATTATCTTTAGTAATAATCTGTTTAATACGAATGTTATTTCGTTCTTTTCGCAGTCAAGAAAATGTAGGCACACGACATGTATGAATTTGTTTTGTTTTTCTTCTAAGAAATTATTACAAGCGAAAAAGATCTTATCGCTGCATCTTTAAAGGAAATGGTACGACAAAGGGTTAATGAATCTAAAGTTATTTGGTTATAAGTTAATAAAATCTAGCACTGTAATCAAGAAAAAAGTGTTTAAAAAAAGGTAATCGTCGTTAAAAGTTAAAGCAAATAACTTCGTACATCCTTGTAAAAATAGAATTAGGTGTACACGAATTTCTGCTGGCCAACAGCAATGCGAACTTCCATTTTACTACAAAAATTTCAAAGGATGTTTCAACAATATTCCAACATTACCCAGCAGTAGCTAATCTACTGCTAGCATTTAGCAAAAACTCTAACTCGGAACACTGGAAGTAACATCCCATCCGATTGACGAACAAGAAATCCGTTCTCGAAGGACCGTTCTAAACAAAAAGGTGAAACTTCGTCAGACTCGTTCGCGAGAGGACACGGTCGGGACAAGCGAGCGCCATTAAGGTTTCAGAAATCCTGGGGATGCTTGCACGTCAAAGGAGTCCTGCGAATCGAAGGTACGGGCGGTTCGGTAAAAAAGTCTGGTGCGAGGCCCCTCGAGTTCGATAGTCGAACGAGACAAATCCACGCCTACTTCGAGACCTTCGCGCTCCTTATTAAGGGCGGATTCGGTCCCTGACCACGTGCCTGCGAAAAACGAGGATCACGAGGGCCACGAGGTCCGGTGCCTCTGTGTGCAGGGCCTGCGAGAATACCGCGCGGCTGTGTGCGGACCGGCGCGGCCCGGAGCGGAACGTACGAAGGGGTGCGGCGCGGTTCTATGCAAATTTATGCGGGTCGAAGTCTCTGCATCTCCCGGGAGGAAGGCTCAGACGACGACAACCCACTCGGATATTGGGTTATCGGATACACGAGTGTCCTCGGCCGGTTCCCTCCCCACGGCGAATCCTGCATGCGAGTCTGACCCGTCTGAAAGTGGAACTCGGTACGCGCGATCCGCGTGCAACGGCATTGTTGCAATTCAAATCGAGGGGAAAATAGACCGGTCGGCTACGTGCGCTTAGGCTACCTCTCCCATAGAGGTAGGCCCCATGCCTAGCGTCGCGACGTATGCGCATAATGCTTCAATGGTACTTGCGGCTTGCGCCAGCCGAGGCAAAAATTAGCCGAGCGTTCTACGTCTTTATGCTAGTCAGCTTCTCGTGGCTGCACTCGTACTTTCAAAAGTATTCTTGGGAGAGACTGCGGATATTTGTGCTGCACATTTTTCTCCGTCGGTTGCCGTTGTGACACCGTACGCTTCCGATGTTTCTGCTGGATTTTCATGTTGCCATTTTCTCAAAACTGATTAAAAGTCATCGGCTACCGAGATTCTCGTTAAACATCTTCGTCTTGTTCTTCGATCAACAGTAATAGTAATGATGTACAATCCCTGGCAAAAAGTACTCGATCACCTTTTAAAACGCGATAACTTCTTCCAAACTAGTCTGAATGACTTGAATTTTTTTGAATGTTAAAGGGTCTAGTTTACGGTACTATGACTAGCATACTTTTTTTCTCATTTCTGCTGCTACTTGAAATGACAACAAAAGACAGAGAACACTCATTTTTAACTTTTTTATCTGAACCTGAAACGAAAATATAAAAAATGCGTTTTATACATCTCGGTGAATTATGTACAAATTGAAAATTTTATCGAAATCGGTTGAAGCCTGGTCAAGCTATAGCCACTGAAAGATGTAAAAATGATCTGTTGTTGGTTTTAATTCGTAAAAGTCTGCGATTTTTACGATCTTCAATTGTTTGTAGCTCACGACAACGTCAACCAATTTCGATGAAATTTTCAGTATGCATATTAAGTTACCTATATCTACGAAACGCATTTTTCAAATTTTTGTTCCAGCTTCGAATAAAAAAGTTAAAGAGCAAGTGTTTCGTATTTCTTTTTCTCATTCAAAGTAATAGCAAAATTGACAACAAATATTTTAGTCATTGCACAGTAATCTAGTCGCTTTAACATTTAAAAGAAATTCAAATCATTTAATGGAGTTTTAAAAAAGTTATTGCATTTTAAAAGATGAACGAATACTTTTTGTCTGGGATTGTATATTGCCCTTTAAATTGATGCTTCATACATTGCTTTTATTATAAAACTTGCTCCAATATATATATTTATAGTTTCATTCATACACATCAGCAATATTATTCGCCTTATAAAAAAAAATGTTTCCGTATGCCACGTCTTTTGTTATTGTAAAAATGAATGTTTACCCGTATGAATAAATTAAATCGAATAAATTATTCGGAGATCTACTGAACAGGAAACAAGAATTGTCTCGTTCTATCAGGAAAATGATTAAGCACGAAGAACCTTTGTTAAAAACGAGAAGCAATTATCAAGAGCGAGTATAACCTTTAATAAGAACCCAAGCCAGACATGCATATGCAATTTTCCCCTCTCCGTGAATCTGTCGAAAATAAAGACCATCTAAAAAATCGCATGAATATCCGCGTGTCGTATAACGCACGCGAAGATTATGAAGAAGATTGAGCGTCCGCGCATTTAACCTGTTTTGCAGCTGAAAGCGTACTATCAAGCATAAAATCGCACGATCAATCCGCAGCCTCGGCTAACTGATTAGCCGATTTGTTTTGTACGCACGCTAGGTAGAGGCCCGTCAGTAGCACCATAAATTCCATGCCCGCGGAATCATTAGTATCCACCTAACACCTAGGATTTCATTGATTATTCAGCGACTGGCATCGCGTGTCCCGGACGGTTCTCCGATCCCGGGAGCACCGGCAGGATCATTACGCACCCGCGTAAGAAACGTCATTACGCGAAACAATAATGCTCCCGTCATGATAATTTCAATAAATCCGGGAACGGCGAGGAAGCCGAGGCGAGCCGGCAATTCGCGTTTTTCGCCCTTTGTCGGCTCCGAGGCACGATTCCACTCTGAACGAATTACTTAGCGCAAATACGTTGCACGGTTTGACGGTGCATATCGAACGAGAGGAGGCCATGGTGGAGGGAAGCGGCGAAGAAGCGAGGGGGGAAGGAGAAAAATCGACGTAGACAATTTCCGGTTGATTCGACACGCTTTTTCCCGTATCGACGAGGACTGGCGCGCCTCGTTCGCCTCCTCCGTGGCTTGTAGCCTCTCGACGCCGCGCACATACGGCCTAAGGTTGGTTTACCTTAGAACAAAGTGGTTTTTGTTCGGTCCTCGGGCAACTTGTGCAAGTCACGGGGGTTTTGTTGGCGTCGCTGCCGGCGGGGCAAGGGAAACCCAAGCGACCGAGCAACAAGAGCAAAGCCACGCCACGCGTTGGAGGAGAACCATCCGCCTCTCGTTCCTCGTTCCTTGTTCCTGGCTCCACGGTCCCGCTTCTCTCTGCGGCCCGATCCCTCGCTTCGCCATCCTTCGACGCGTCCTGCATGACCTTCGCGTGTGTACATGTGAACCCGCCTCTAGAAGGGACTCGATTTCACATTCTGATGCGTTGTCACCGATCGGAAATTTAGATGAGCGACGCTCGGTACCGCGCGACCAGCCGGCTACAAGCGGTCTTGCGTTTGCCCGATCCACGTGACAACCTTTTTCCCCGTTGGTCGTCGCCGACTCGGCGTTTTCTTCGCTCGCGAAGGAAATACGAAACCACGATCCTTAATCTGTTGCGGAAAAAATTCACTGAATCGGTCGAGAACCTTTCGATCGTTTCACCGTTCGAACATTGTTGGGTGCTAAACGCCGGCTCGGGAATCAACGATTATTCTGCATTGATCACTCTTAGTTTCGACGCTAGACTGCGGATTTCGTGCATTTTTGACAATAATGACTGGATCGGAAAAAAAACTGTAATGATGTTGGAAGAATCGTTGAAAGAGGAACGACATTTTTATCCGACTTACGTTTCTTACAATTGGTTTGGAGAATTTTTATTTCGCATGAATATCTGCAGACTATTTGTCATTCTGACATCCGTACATCATTCCTGAAGAGCCTGTTATACCGACTGCAAATTAGCCACGGGATTGTTCTCAGTTCATTGTACTCCATCTTCACGATTAAGACCTTGGATTATAACAACGATTCAGACTCGTGACGAACATTTCACACGTAAGCTACTTAATTTCTTCGGAATCGAAACAAAATTTGATTATTCTGTTATCTAGGAATGAAAGTAAAAAACCTACGTGTCGATTAAAATGACCGATTCCACGTCTTCCATTCTAAACTTGTTCAAATTACGAAGAGTCTTTTGTTGGAAATAGTTGAACAAATTCCACGATTGAAGCACACATTGTAGTAAAAAATAGCAAGATGTCTAAATAAACCAGTTTTCCAATTCTAACAATGCAACACACGTCAGACATGTTTAAAGCTCGGTAGTTCATGTATGTATGTATTTATTAACACGTTGAATGCCACGGGGGTCACCGGTGACTGGCACTTAACTTGGCGGTGACGCCATGGGTGCCACCGGTGACCGGCGCGCCCAAATTGATAGAAATATATATAATTTCAAACAAATGTCAATATCTAAAATTTTGTATTATCACCGACGTCATACAACATTATATTTCAACATTATACGTATCACATAAAAGAAAATTCATCGTGGCGCCACGAACAATTTCTGTAAAACCGGCGTGGCATTCAACGTGTTAAAGTCTCTGGTCTTGATCTAGGCCATGGTCTAGGAACAAAGTATACATAGAGTTCCCTCTTTCAGATATATTCAGCAAGATATGTGCGTATTAGTCATAGTGTTACTCTAAATCTGGTATAACACCACAATGCCACATGTCAGTAGATGTGTAACGAACTCGAAAAGTAAATGAAATAACCTCGACTTAAGTAATTGTGCTACTTACAGCTAGGTACTCAGCAGTCAAGTACAAGCTAGTTGATCTCATACGTTACTACACGAGTCTCATTTACTAACTTCATGCATGGGATTAACACCTTTCCGTCGATTTTCAAACGAATTCTAATAATTCCTTCGCCGGAATCTCACGATGCTTACAAAATAATTCAGTATTGCATTCAGTTTTGAGCTAGTGCAGTGAACAGACAGTCTCCGGCAACAGAAACATTCCAGATCGCGATTGCTATAATTTAGATGTTGCTGATAGCCGCGTCCAGATCGAGCCGAAGTTCCCTCAGCCTCGATGTGATTACGTTTTTTGCGGGCACACGCGATCGAGTTCCTGTACTTCTTTGGCCGTCTTTATCAGCGCATCAGATTCCCTATCTGGAATCGAGAGTATCTCGTGTAATTGCTCCCCGTGTAGGTCTCCGCGGGACTCCGGGTTTTTGCTCGGTTCCCTAAAGAGTCCGAGCTACATGCAAATCGGTAAGAAACAGATCAAGATCAGCACCGGTCGTCTATATAAGCGTCGTCGATCCCCATCCCCGTGGAGAGCAGGATCATAGATAGTACCGTCGACTCCCACCCGGCTTCGAATCTTTGAAATTGCCATAAAGAAGAAGCATGCGTGCACTTCTGCCGGAGCTTCGGAAGATGCTTATCCTTCGTAGCTCTGTCTCGAGAGAGAGAGAGAGAGAGAGAGAGAGAGAGAGAGAGAATGAAAAGGTGGAGAGGGAGGGACCCGGAGGGAGTGACCGATCCTTGTATGGGATTTAATTAAGTATTGTGTGATAGACGCGTGACACTGCAAAGTAGACATTATCTCGTCTCCGTGGCCGAGTCGGTTCTAAGTCGACGGACGTTCGTTCGTCGGCGGGTCTGGTCGAACGACATCCATTCGATCAAAGGGGGCCCCGTCTCCATTCAGGTAAAAATACCTATTATGAAACACCGTTCAATTGCGACTCTTACTTGAAACAGTAACGACGACGATACAACGAAAAAATAGATAGAACATACGAAAGTGGATGTAAAAATTGTAGCCGTATCTTTAAGCGTTGTTCTTTATAAATGTACTCACGCAGATACTGTTAAGAACGTACTGTCCCATATCGTGTACTTAAATTTTATTAAATTTAACTTAAATTATCCCGATTTATTGAACGTAAATAGAACATGATTTAACCGAACTGTTATGTCTGTTATATATATACTGTTAAGAACGTACTGTTCCATATCGTGTACTTAAATTTTATTAAATTTAGCTTAAATTATCCCGATTTATTGAACGTAAATAGAACATAACTTAACCGAACAGTTATGTCACATATATACTGTGTGCATTATCTAAACTTTTGTTTTAAATGATTTAGTCAGTTTTTGTTTTGTAGACTAGTAGTAAAATCTTTTGTTTCTGTGCAGTTAGCTTGCGATTTGATGCATTTGTTTGATTCGATGAAAATTGTTGTTCTATCGAACAGTAAGCATAAGCGTTCGACAATAACACTTTTCAGTTGTAATAAAATCGATGTTAATTCTTACTCCCACTGAAAAGCGTTCCATTTTTTCTGCACTTTTACGTTAAAAATTCAACAATCCAAGTTGCAATAAAGTCGACGATAAGCTTTGTATCCCCTGAAAAACGTTCCATAACAGGTACTTTTACCTTCTTTCGATCCGCGGGGTGAAACCGTTCGTTTCATCGGCCGAACAAAATCTCCAATCATGACGATCGAATTTGCTTAGCCGTGGCGGAGCTGTCGTTCGCCACACGAAACGAATCTAAAGAGAACTCGCCGGACGCAGGGGCGGACGCGAGGGGGGCAAGGAGAAGGTAGAAGCACGAAGCGGAGGGTCCCACCCACTAGTGGCCCTCCGCTTCGAGTTCAGGACTCGTGACCACCTCGGGCTGATATGTCGAACCGAAACCCTTCGTTTCTTCTTGGCTCTTGTCCCTCTCACTCGGCCTCTCCTGCTCGCTCTCTCTCTCCACCACCGATCATCCACGGGAACCGTGGTCCCCTCGTGCGCTCCTTCCTCCTCCCGCTCTCGCGGACTCGCCATCCTGTGTGGCTCTCACGAATACTCTTCCCATGATTTACTCTCGCGTCTCGAAAGAGAGAACTATCTTTTTGCCTCGCTCTCTTACCTCCACCCTTCTATCTCGCCGATGGAATCTTTCGCGGTTTCGAATAGGAAACGGTCTAGTCCACCTAGCCGGAGACCGAATGCCGCGATGCTTTTCGACGATACCAATTGAATAATTGCCTCTACGATTCGGACGGGGGCCTGCTCCGGGAATCGAACCGAAGTGGTTCGTCTACGAAACTCGAACGGTTCGACACTTTGGATACGTCTAACGAATTGTTCGTACTATTTTATGGTACACCGGATTGCACATTTTATGCGTTCGAAACGAGCCGATCGAATCAAAATCAAAAGTAATTGTTCTTAATTTGCGCATCAATGGTGAAGAGACCAAAATTCGTCGAAGCAAATGTATTAAAAACGTTCCGTTTTTTACAAGTTCTCTTACGACTATGAACGAGAATGAACAAACAGTGATCTCGCAAATCGGCAATAAGGATCAAAAAAAGAAATGCGAAGCTTATTAGTGTTAATGAATGATAACATCATTAATACAACGGATGAAAGTAGGTCTCAAAGTTCGGGGTTCGAAAACGCATTTCGTAATCTCCATCAGAAACTATAAATTACAGACGAAAAGTGTACATACAAGTGGCCAGCATTCGTTTGAAAGGATCATAAAGTATTCTTAACAAAGCATTTATAGACTTTTTGTTACATAATATTTTAGCCTTATTTCTACTTGTAAAACGCACTGCCGAGGTATGTACGGAAAAATGCGTGACACACCCTGCATATTGCACGTTGCTCAAGCATATTTTATGATTTTCAGTATAAGGCACCTTCAGAAGGATATGCAAGGCAACTCCGCGTGAAAATCGATGCCTCAGTCTCCTTAATTGATTAATTGATATTGTTTCTTGCCTTTTAGAATCGCATACCCGTGGAACGGCGCCGACGAGTTCATCGAAGGTCTCCCGTTTAATCAATTATTTTCACCCGCGCCCATGTAAATGTCTTCTCCAATTTATTAATTATCGCCCGCGTCAGTCATCGCTTCAATTACCACCGATCCGTCTTTGGCGCTGATTATACCGGTCCGAAGGTAATTTGTCGTACTGTCATCGGACGGATCCGTCGGGCGCGGCAAAAAAGATGGACGATCGTAGCTTTCGGCGCTCTTTATCTCGCGGTGCAACCACTTACAACAATTAACCGAGCAGAAGAGACTGTGTGTCGGTGTGTAGACGCGCCTTGGGAACCAGCGAGATGGCCCTAAAAAAAGCTGACAGTCGTCAATTATCTCGCGATCGTTTAGTTAGTACCTGCCCTTGTGGGCTTTTTCTTCCCTTAACTTCTTCCGATTCTTCTTTCGTCGAGACACGTTGCAATTCCTATCGATCTTCAAACAAAAGGAAGGAAATCCGGAAGATTTTCGAGATTTCTGCAGACACCGATCTACCGATCGAATCTGCTCCGGAAAGGGCTGAAGACTACGTACGGGTGTTCGATTTATTTTTGCGTACTCGAATTTCGAGCCGAGTCGAGCGTTCGATTTTTTCGAGTTACTCGAAATCGGCCGACTGTTCGGAAAAATGCGGGTTCCTTGAAAAATCCAAACAGCTCGATTAATCATGCTTTATTACACAAAGCATGTTATAATGACAATAATAATAATAATAATAATATATAAACGGGGAAAACCCTCTTCGTTACAAAAAGTTTAAGATTTACAAATAATAGAAAGAAAGGAACCAAAAATATATAGTCCAAAGGAAATGGAAAAGTAATGATAATGACAATGAATACAAATTAAATGACAGTAAAAGAGAAAAACAAAGGACATTTATTCTAAAGATTCTGCTTGCGCGAACGGCTCGCATCCGTTAATTATTAAACAAATAAATAAATAAATTGGAGATCTGTACAATTTGCAAATTTTCCAAGAGAAAATTCATCTTTCATCAGTTGAGTATTCGAATCGTTCGGTTTTTCCAAGTAGTTTTTCAAACGGTTCATCACAATTTCGTGTAAACCGAACCGAGTTCGTCCCGCAGAATCCGATGTACTCGGACACCTCGATCGAGGACCGGAATATTCGCATTCTAATTAGCCCTTGAAGCGACGGAATCCGAAAAAAATGCCCATTCGTGAGAGTCGCGAGTATTTTACCAACTTTGACGGCGAGTGCTTATCAGCTGATCAAATTAATGCTCCGAAAGGGCCGAAGAGCAGAGCCTCCTCTGCATTCTAATTAGCGCTAAATTCGTCGGATCGAGGCATTACGGCTACTATCGAATCGGCGCAGGTCGGTGTTCTTCTTTTTTCGTGGCGACGAGAGTCGGTCGCCCGCGGACGGTGCAATTAAGAGGTTAAGGTTATCTGCCTACGTGCAATATTTACGGTACCGGCGCGATGCCAGCTCCGGGCTAATAGACGAGGAAACGTTCTTCTCGCTTTCTGGCGTCCTTTGTTTTTCCCTTTTCTGCCTTCGGTCCGGTGTGTTCCCTCGGTACAACCCACACGCGAGGAGATAAAGTGGAGGATGATCGACGCAGTAAATAAGGTATAGAATACGCATATGTAAATCACGAAGGGCGCACCCACGCCCCCTTACTCAGCGGCCGTCTCCTGTCTTCGTCTTCTCCCTTCTCTTTCTTCCCTCTCTCTCTCTCTCTTTTTCTCTTTCTTTCTCTCTCTCTCTCTTTTTCTCTTTCTTTCTCTCTCTCTCTCTCTCTCTCTCTCTCTGTTTCCCTCTTTCCCCTTTCTCTCTTTCGCTCAGTCTTCTCTCGCCACCCCGTGTACCGTATCTGGTTTCGTCCTCTTCCCTCTGCCACGTCCATTCTCCATAAACCTCTCCCGAAGAGGAGAGACGGCTGATGAACGAAGAGGAGGAAAAAGGCGGCTGATCGAAGGAAGAAGAAAGAAGGTGCGTGCACGAAGGTGGCTCGGTTCTCGGTCCCGCGGCACACAATGCCCTCCACTACGCGTTCGTGTGCGCCGAGTGCACTTCAACTTCTTTGCAGCCTCCTCAACGGCGAGATAAAGCAGCCGCGATACCTCCGTTCTCTCTCTCTCTCTCTCTCTCTCCTCTCTTCTCTGCCCGTTCACCTCCACCCTCGTCACTTCAATCTTTTCCACCGACGTTCGCAGTTTTTCTTGGTCCTTTTGGCCTCCGTCCGCGACGCGGATAGGTTCGTCAACGGACGGGAAGAATTTTCGTAAGAATGTTAATTGCATCGTTCGACCACCGCCCTCCTGGTTAGCGGATAGCGACGCCGAACCGCGGGCTTTCTGCTGAATAATTCGTGGCTATCGTTTGATCGCGGACGCGTGCCACGCCGGTTGTCTCTGTCAGGAAACTGCTGCGTAAGTGATAAACGCGGCTGGGTAATTGCATGCAAATACGGGTCGTAATTAGTGGGCAGGCCGTGTCTTGCTCTTTGGATTTTATCGGCCGTGTTGGACCCTTGAGAACGATCCCGGTCAACCTTCTCCTCAGCTTTTATGAATGAAAATTACGAATAGTGGATGGTGCACGCTGCTGGATGTGCATTCTCATTCGATGAACTTCAGAATCGCGTGCGATGTAATGCGTACAATTAATTTGCGCTTTGCATTGTTTTCCTAGTGTTTACGGCGGCTTAATGCGGCGATTAAGTGGATCGAAAGTGTTACAAGCAGACAGCGGATTTTATGCATTCGTGATAAAACTGACCAAGCGAGATGAGAAACTGCGAAGACGTTAAACGAATTTAAGGACATTGTTACAATATTTTCAACTTGTTACGATTATTGAAGGAGGAAAGACATTTGCATCTAACTTATGTTCTTTACGATTAACTTTGATAATTTTTATTTCGCGTAAAGATCCGCAATCTACTTCAGCCTTAGAAGTATTTGTACTTTCACCGTCCGTAAACATAACTCTAAAATAATAGAAATAAATGATAGAATTGTTTGCACTCTGTTGCCATTTAATGTGTTCGTGTAAAGGAAAAGAACGATAATCGGAAACGTTTTAATCAGTTTGACATTTCATCTCTTGAACCGCATGCTACTTCAAATGGCATTTAACCCTTTACACAACGATTTCTTGCTCAACTGCATTGATCAGCACTTGTTCGTCTTTTATAATTTTCCAAACAGGACGAGACAATGTTCTTTTCTTGCGTTTCGTCATTTACTTTCATTTCTCGATTCTGATGGCAGAAATATCAAATTTTGTTTTCATTTAGAAAAATCAGTTTTTATTTGACTTTAGAAACGTGGGGATTTTATTTCGATTTAGAAAAATCAGATTTTCTTTCGATTTAGAAAAATCAGATTTTCTTTCGATTTAGAAAAATCAGATTTTCTTTCGATTTAGATGAATTAGATTTAGTTTCGATGTTGAACAAACATTCTTAGTTAGAAGATTATCTATGAAATCTCGATGACAAGTCTGGCCGTTTGTTACAACGCAGCGGATCAAAATTTAGTTTTTCCAAATTTTATCATTCTTGACGACGAGCCAGAAGAGAACTTCTACGATAACAGGACTCTCAGAATTCTGTAACTACAAATGTGGAAAAGGGAAGGTCCGGTAAGTGGGCATTTATAGTAGCTCGTAAAGTACCCTATCCACGGTGTTCTCGCCGGTCGTATTCTTACATAACGCAACGATGCCCCATAACTTAGTTAGACGCCCTAAGACCAGGAGGTCTGTCCCGTTCGATCCGGCAAATAGAAATCCACGTCGTCGCGGGGAATGCCATCGAGATCGGGCCGAAACGCGCTGGCCACGACAGAAGTCAAAACAAGAGTCAACTCCGTTTAATCATGCGGCTTAATCTGCCGTCGTAGAGCGGGTTTGGCCGACCACCGCTCGACCGATCCCATAAAGAACTCGATCGTCGTAATTAATTTCACGGATAACCGCTCGCCGCTTGATGCTCGGCCGTAAAGGTGGCCGCGGAAATTTATGCTCCCTTCAGGGAAATCCCATGAAAAATTTGTGGCGGTCGGTGGGCGTGCTGGGCCCGCGGCTGCTTCTCGGAGCGCCATATAAACGGCCGGCCTCAGATTTTCGACGGGCGACCCACGATGGGGTATTTGCCCCGAGCAAGCTGAAAAAACATTTAATGCCTGAAGTCAAGTATTTGTATCTAATATTTTCATCGATTGTTATTAATTTATTCTATATAGAAATACAATAATAAAAAGAACAGTTAAAAATTTTTTGTAATAAACAATTATACGCAAAGGGAAAAAAAGAAATTAAAGGTATAGGAATTCAAATTATCTTTTCGTTCGGATTCTTCTAATCCAATTTCATCCTGCTCTTCCTCTTCCGAAAATTGATTCAGAAAAAGTAACTGAACTGTTTCTTCTGGAAATAATTTCAATCATTTATTTACTCTTTCCCTTATATTCTATTTATAATCGAGGAATTGAAATAATATACTCGATTATTTTAATTAGTATTTAATTATATTTTAGAGTAATATTGTATTTGATTGAAGCTATGTAAATTTGTCACTGTTATAAATAAAAGTTTGATTATGGATAATGATTATTCGTGACCAAAATATAATTCCGTTTGCGAATTAATCGTAATGGTTATTCATAACGAGAACTGTTCTTGTCAATTATTATAATGATCGTTTGTACCAAAAAACAATTTTCGTCATCTATAATGGTTATTTGTAATCAAAAACTATTTCCACCGTTCATAATGGTTATTGGTAACGAAAATCCTTTTAAACAAAATTTAATGGTTATGCTTGAAATTTTTTCTCGTTTTGGTTATAACAGTTATGGCCTCTGGTCCTTCGGACAACCGGATAATGATAATGATAACGGATAATGAACGTTCCGCATAAGCGACATTCATATAATCGTCGTTCTACCGTAATTGCTAGCGAACAAGATTTTCATTACGACGGCAGTTTAAAAAAAAATGACATTTTTCCGGTTTTCGGGGCAAACAGCCCACTGTGCGACCCCGTCGCGCACGGGTCCCCGCAACGTGGGCCAGCCGAGGGCCCCGAGCATGCGACCGGTGCGACAGAGAGAAAAGGCAAAAGAAAGGAGAATCGGGAGAAAGAACGAGAAAGGGAGGAGAGCCGGCCAAATCGTAAATAAGAAGGCGATTGTCCTTTTAAGCGGCATGGGGCCCCGTACCGGACCGGGTGGGGGCAGCCCTTCGAGAAGGGGGCCCCCGCTGATTGTCCCTAAAGAATGGTAGCCGCATGACGGCCCCATTGTTCCGAGTGCCGGTACCTGTATTCCCGTAACATGTGCACGCGTGTGTGTGCGCCGGCGCGAGCGCGCGCTCTCGTCCGACACGAACACGCTCGCGCGTGTGTGAGGATCCCCTTTCTGGTTCCTTCGCGAGGGATAAAGAGAGTTCAGCTGTGTATCTGCGTATCGTCCCATTTTTGCTTCTCTTTCTCCACGTCTTCCGATCGGCCGTCCTTTTTCCCTCGCCTCGCGCGCCCGCTCGCTCGCTCGCCCGCTCCTTCCCCTCCAGGCCTCCTCGCTTTTTCTCGTGATCCCTTCAAAGCTGCACAGAGCTAGGCACAACAAGACGATTGGCACGCGAAACAACCTGTTGATTGTCTTATACCTGTTGCGCCCGAGGTTCTTCCACCGTCCACTCGCATTGTACACGCTCGCTAAACTTTCCCGCGGAGGATTGGTTTTTCATGGTTTCCAACTCACTCGATTGTTCTGGTATTGTGTTTATCTATGAACGGGCTTATTGGATACTTTGTGGGAATCGGAATAAACGCTGTGGAGGATTTCGTTCGATATCGATTATATTCGGTGCGTTCGATATTATTCGTTCACAATGCGATAGCATTTTACGAATTAGCATATTTGTACCATAGATGAGTTAAGATTCACTGTCCGGTCTCTCGTTTGATCTTGATGAATATTTTGAATCTCTTTTTGTCGTGCCAGTGAAGTAGGCTTTAATCTGTTCATGCCGTGCGCAGATTTTTAAAGTGCAAGGAGACATAAATTAACAACACCCAGTGGCACCGTCGTTGCCTTTTTACGTTGAGTAATTTTTTCGTGAACGAAGGAAACGTTTCTCTAACTTTAATTTTTGAAAGATAACACGCGTGCGGAAACGAGAATTTGCTGAAATATCCGCAATCTAGTAATTACAACAATGTTAGACAGTGTTGCAAAGTTGAACGTCAACTTATAAAAGTGAATTACAGGCAAGACAATCTCTTATCGGAGAACAATAATTTGTCCTCAACATACGATTCGTCTATATACAATTGAGTCGTTTATTTTGAAAGTGGCATAAGTCACTTTGTTTTTAAGTCGATATATTTAAGGGTTTGCGTTTTAACACGTTTAAAAATATGGATGCTAACTTTCGAGAAGATTTACTTGTATTTGTTATCCCAGAATACTGATATATCTTCCTCAGTATAAATAATTTCGTATAAACATTAAAAAATCAGCACTTTTCATTACGGTAAAGTGACTTATGCCACTTTCAAAATAAACAGCTCAATTGATGCAGCAAAAAATATTGACAAATCGATGCCACGAACTTTGCTTCCGTCGAATTATAAAATTGTCTACCGTAAAGTACTAATCCGATTTTTGCATAGCAGAAAAAGTAATTTCGTTCGATTGATTTCATAGCTTTGAACGCAGCGTACATCCGATCGAACGCGTAATAATCGGCAATTAAATCGCGGTCATTACCGAGGGGCGCGCGCATCGGCGCGTTAAGGCGTTATTTATCTGAAACAGTAACCAATCGTTATCCGCCTCCGGTTCGACGACTTTGATTTGACGCGAGTTAGAGCCACCTGTTGAATACCGCGCACCTGTTGCTTCCCTCCGGGTACCGCGTTCATCCCCGGCAATTCGGTCGCTTTTCTCGGCGTCGTCGATCTAATTGCAGCCCTGCTGATCCCGCGTGTAATTTAGCAGTTTGTGCGGCTCGGTGCGTTCTTTTTTCTCGCGTAGCAGCACACCGGCGGAGCCACCGTTTCCGAAGATGGCGTGTTACAAAGTAACCCCTCGATCGATCAGCTACTTGTTGATTGTTTTGTGGATGCCTGTTGCACAAAGGGTCCGTGCTTCTTCCGTTACACGCACGTACACCGCGGAGAAGAAGAAGAAGAAGAAGAAGAAGAAGAAGAAGAAGAAGTGGAATAAGAAGCTCCCTCTCGAGATTGAAGGAATATAAAAATCGTCCCTCTGCCGGGGCCATTATTTCGAGCAGGGTCCGCCAGCGCGTCGCGTCGCTTGCCTTTTCCCCCAAAAATAAACGACCGTGTTTGCACTCGAAATCCATAATACCTACGAGAGCGGTTAATGAGACGTTAGAGGGTCTCTCGCGGAGGCACTCGTCCATCGGGGTTTATTTATAGAAGACTCTGCTTCGAGCCATCGGAACAGCGCGGTTGCTCGAGGATCTCTCGTCATCCGTGATTCGTCTCCGAGGCCTGTTATGATACACCCAGCTGCACGGGGGCCGAGCTTTTCACTCGGATCATCCGAAAAGACATCCCCGACGGTATTCCGTGCCGGAGCGTCGTTCCATTCCCAACCCAAGGATATCCTCAAATTAGACACTTCGGGAGCGTTCGGTGTATACATTATTCATGATCCCTCAACGCGCGCGGGCCTCGCATAAATTCTGCGCCGAGAGTTTTCGAAGCCTCCCGTGAGAGTGGAGGTGGAGGCGCGCTGGCTGCACCCCGGCTCCTTCGCAGCAGCACGTGGTTCAACGAAATCGTTAAAGGGAGGCGCGATCACGAGGTGACAGCGGCCGGCTCGCTTGTTCGCGGCTGCGGCCGATTTGCATTCCGCGCGCGGGAGAACGGCGTACAGTAAATTCTCCCAAATTTTCCTTCGGCTTGAAGGCAAAAATGGACAATTTGGAACGAGGAGATACGATTGTTCGAGCCTCGCGGCTCGTTCTTACAGTTACCGATTGGCAACAATTATAAAAACGAGATGGTTTACAAATTGAAGCAAAATTAGGGATTTACTATTATTAAATTAGAAAAAATTAGAAAAATTAGAATTTAATTATTATTTAATTATTAGAATTTACTGCGATTCTAAAATCCCGAAAAGCTAATATTATGAACCGAGGATTGAAACGATTCCGAAAATATCTGCTTCGAACGGCTATTTATCGGTTCTCAAATTGAAACAGTTATGACAACCGAGAAAATGTTGTAATCGTAATGGTTGTTTTTCTCTTCTGTTTCGATTACGTTTCGGTTTTATGCGCATTATTACAACGATTTCATTACGGTTCTCGGTTCTTATTGAATTTATAAAAATGTTAATATGCACGGAACGATTCAAGTAAAATATTCGATACAGGGTATCAAATACAATGAAGATCTGGTTCAGACCCTTATTTAGGTTCTTTCACACATAATCATCACAAACAGAAGAATATACACCTCGATTTGTTAGATTTTTTTAATTATTCCAATGGACATTGCAATTTAAGGTATATATATTTGTATATATTGTATATACTTTTACACGTTTATACAAGTAAAATAAGGTAGTACTTAGGTATAAATATAACAAGTAAAACTAAATCAATCGTTTCAGATCGTAAAAGATCATATTACATACTGCTAATGCAATCATTTCTGTTTCAAAAGTAACAAAGAAAGCGAATTTGGAAGTTAAAAAGTAAAACAATCATGCAAACTCTATTTGACAAAAATTCAAGTGAAATATATGAATAGCTCAAAGGTGAGTATAGCTAAAAAGGAAGTATTAAAATCCAATTCTACCCCTTTAAAAACCTTTGAAATCATTCTACTCGTAATGATGAACACATAAATAACGAAGTTATTACTATAGTTCACGTTTTTGAAGTTCTAAACCACTGTACGACGCGCTTTAGAGACCACGGAAAAGTGGATCCGGTTTGGTAACGATAGGGTTGCTCGCGGTTTCGTGCCTCGTACCCGAAAACGTCCCTCAATCGCGATCGAGAGCCCGAGAAGGGAGTGCATTATGGCCCGGGGCGCGCAGCCTCGGCGCCCGGATCTCTCTTTCTCTCTCTCTTTCTCCTCCGGTCTCCTCTACCGATTTTTCGCTCTGACCGTCTCTTCTCATCCCGTTGGACCCGTCATTAACCGGGGGACCCTTCTCTTGGTGAAGCCATTACCCATTCAAATTACGCTTATCGGTGGGTCCTCTCTCGAGTACATGCACCTTTTAAGGTCCCAGAAAACGGACGTAGCGCGGCGAGGAGGAGGGAGCTGATGGGCTCGACCAGGAAAAAACGAGCAGAACACGAGAAATGGGGTATTAAGACTCAGCCAGTGTGTACAAATCGCAGCGATGTGCATTATTGCTGTCCACCTTGGACGACTGGACGCAGATAACACTCCGTTTCTGCAGCACGCCTCCGTTCGCGGCATCCCGATTCCTGTCTCTTATGAGTTATTCGACTCTCCCGGCGCTCTATCTGCGTCGCGTCGCCCCCGAGCAAAGTGCACTCCAGACCCAATCCCCCCCCCCCTCCCCCTATCCCAAACGTCCGGTCCCACTTTCGACGGCCACTCGTTTCTTCCGAAGTGCTCGCTGCCTGACAAATGGATTCTGGAACTTAGAAAAAGTCATTAGGGCATTTAGCCGCACGGAATATTTATCTTCATCGGGTAATTCGAACGCGGTATACTAGCTGGAATCGCGATTACTCACTTTAATTGTGTGAAAGTTGAGGCTAGTCCAATCGCTGATGTTCATGTTGAATTGTTCCTTTCGAGGTTTGTTGACCAAGTGTTCTCAATGATATATGGACGGCTCGGAAACCAATCAGTGTATGTTCATTAATCTTAAAATTGAGATGAATAAGCATTTTGCGAATTGGCTGTAAAAATGTAACTGTGTCACTAATGATGCAGAGCACAATTTTCGTTGTAAGATGACATACAAATCATCTTGGCCAGAAGAGAAACGAAAGAAAAATATCAATGTTTATTTTTTTTTAGAAAATTCAATTTTCTGTGAACAATTTTGCTCAAGTCATTTCGTGATCGATATGAGTGCTGATATATATTGTTTATTTATGAAAAAATCGGCTATATTGATTTATCGACTAAAAGATCTTGGTATAGTGAAAATATGTTCGCATTGTGTAAGTCATTTTCAAAGAGTGGTGGACTTACGGTGATTGGCATATGAACTGTCCGTGTGTAATTAGAACAGGAGATTTTTCTTTTTGCGTGACCATAATTTGTCTTCAGGCATTGGAAGATGTCCTGGATTATACTTTTGGAATATTACAATCAATTCTCAAGTAGAATTTTCAGTAATTGTGGTGTCTTGAGATCATAACGTGACGAGTATTTTATAATGAAAAAGGCTAGGATGAAAATATTTCTGTTGTTCGAATCTATTGTTTAAGTCTGTTGTATAGCGTCTTTTAAGTCTGTGAATGTGATAGTATATGTTCTACAGATTTGTATCCGCTATCAAAGTAAACATTCATCTGTGCAATTGTATATAACTACAATTGTATATAAAATAATCTTGATTGTAAATAACCTCAGCTAAGAAAAGTGTGAGTAATACTATAAAAATTTCGCATTCTATATTATTATTGTCAGTCATTTAGATAATATTGGGTTGGCAACTAAGTAATTGCCGATTTGTTCAATGAAATAAAATTTTTTCTTTTACTTGGAACGAAGTTTAATCTGTAATGTATTTTCCATTTTGTTCGATGACCTTTTGCCATCTCTCTGACAACTTGAAAATTCCACGCTCGTAGAAAGTCTGATCCTTTTCGGCCAAAAACTGAGTTAAGTGAGATTTTACAGCGTCATCATCATTAAAAGTTTTACCACGAAGGGAGTTGTCCAGGGATCGAAATAAGTGGTAATCCGATGGCGCGAGATCAGGGCTATATGGTGGGTGTAACAGCAATTCCCAACCAATATCCATCAATTTTTGCCGAGTGGACAAAGACGTGTGCGGCCTAGCATTGTCCTGGTGGAAAATGACACCTTTACGATTGACCAATTCTGGTCGCTTTTCCTCGACCGCTGCATTCAATTTGTCCAGTTGCTAACGTTCACGGATAATAAAAAATAACATAATAATAATAAAAATAATTTTATAATATAACATTTACGGATATCATAAAAATGGGAGTGAGAGACATCTATAACTGAAATCGGCAATTACTTAGTTGCCAACCCAATACCATTGGCCAATTACACGTTGAGACTTAAAAATCAAGCGATAGTTGTTCACAGTAGTAGCACAGTAACACGAGTCTCACTTGAAAGCTGTAGATCAATGAATCGAAAGTATTGAAACTGGAGAAGACAGAATTTTTGTTCGAGATCGTCGAAGACGAGTAAAAGGGCCCGACTCAAGGTGAACGCGAAAGGAGCGACAACGATGGTTGTCGGTATCCGCTCCAGCAAAGAGCTGTAATAGATGAAATCCAGGTCTCAGGCGATTCATGGATCGGAACGATGCACACGTTGGATCAGGAATTGTTATGGCATACGGGTTTCTAAGGGCCCTCTAATCATTGCCCCCTTACCGGCTGTTCGGGATTTCTAACAAGCGTGCGATGCATTTTAAGGCCTCGTATTGGTTCGTTAAAGGTCTAACGAGGGGCGAATCGCATTGCAATAATTACTCCCTACATGGCCGCGAATGTGCACCGCTTGTCCGGCTTGCGAGATGGATAGCGATCGATGTCCATTTGTAAAGTAGTGCTAATCCACTAATAAGCCGCACGCTGTATTGCGATTGTTTTCCACGCTGACTTCATTCCTTTTCTCGGCCGGTCGACCGAGTTCTGTGACATGCGGCGCTCGGTTAATTGATGAAGTTGGACTACTATTACGTAAATAATGCCAGTTCGGATTTTTTTGCACTTGACGACGGCACTGGGCAAGAAACGCTTTTAAAGGGAACCTTTAAAGGGAAGATCGCGAACGACCGAACGTATTTTTCATTGAAAAAATTCGGTCGGTCGATGGAATACCGAGTTCTCATTCACGGTACCTGATGATTGATCTTTATGATCTTTCACAGTGGAAAGTTATCTTTAGATACCGGGAGTTTTTCTTTGATTGTGTCGAAGAAGGGATTACTATAAATCTAATGTCGTTCGATTGATCGTAATTTGGTGCACTTTCTTATCGACAAACAGCAACATTGCTCTAAATTTTTACTTCCTTGGTTGATCATAATTTCACTTATATTCGGGGCATAATTGTATACACTAAAACTATCTAATGACTATAATGCTATTAATAAACAGCAGATTTTACGCGGAACAACGAAAACAGGTGAAGAATTTCAAAACGCTGTTACGTTATTTCCAATATACTAAATTTATTGACAGAACGAGTACATTTTTATTCGACTGTTGCTTATTGAGAGCGAGGTAGACAGATTTTATTTTGCATAAACTTTACGCATAAACTTTTGATTAACATGTTAACACCAAAAACAGATGATCCTTTGTCCTAGTATTTCCGAGGAATATGCGAAACAAATGAACGTCTACAACAATTTGAAACTTTGTCATATTCTAGCTACATTTGGTCCGGGAATATAAATATTGTTATTTAAAGATATACTTTCTGATCATTCATTTAAATGTTCACACGCTTCGCTACGCTCGATAAAAAGCTAACGCGTCTAGAAGAAGTAAATTAAAGAATACGTTGAGACGGTTGCTAAATAAAATTATAAATGATCCTGAGCCCACTCGGCTCCATTTTTAGAGCCAAACTTTTTGGAAGTTAATTATCGATGGGCCGACTTCGCAGCAATCACGATGGTGTCAGAGGCTCTGATTTGCGACAGGTGTATCTACATTGGACGGTGTCGATGGCCACGTGGTCCGAATAATTATCGCGTTCCGGCAGCAGCGCACTTACGGCGACGGACAAATAATTTTTCCATAGGCACCCCCGTGGCGTGCTCGTGGCCACCCGGTGCCAGCCATGGTTTTTGGTGGGGAGGCACGGGCCGCTGTTAACCTTCCTTCCCGCTACGTGGGCCCCGATGGAGCCCAGTGACTCTCAGCCGTGATCCTTCGGTGCCCGCTTCCGAAATTCGAGGGCAAGGACACCATATGGTGAAACGAGACGCGTCACTTCCGCGTGGAATGTTTTCTTTCGCCCGGGAAACGACAGCTCCTTGCTCGAGAAACGATCCTTCGGCTTTCATCCCGGTTTCCTTTTATTCTTTCTCGTCGTTTGGAAATGAACTGGACTTTCTCTTCGGCTCGCAAAGTATTCGCTAGTCGGTCCGATCTATCGATTTATCGGCGACGCATCGACGTCGCCGTGCATACCGCCTTTCGTTCAAATCACTGCTCACGTTCCGGCTTTCCTCGAGTAATTAGATTCTTCCGAGGAACGAAATTGTTTCGGGGAATCTATGGGTGTATTCTGACATTTACTCAGCGCGAAGCTGTTCCGTGAAAATCTCCTGTTGTTATAACTCTTAGCGATCCCCATGCATATTCTACATATTTTGAAAGGTAAACCTGTATCCCACGCCCGCTTCGTCACTGTTAAAAATGCTAAATATTCTTTACGGTCGGTTGTTAATGTCTCAGTTGAATCATTCGGTGGTTCGGAAAATATTTTATACGAATTCTATGAAATGTGAGAGGAACTTTCCGAACAACCCAATAGTTTCCAAACGAACTATACATTGCTCGGAAAGAACGTTTCAAATCTTTCGTATGAATCAGTTTGTTTGGAAACAATTTATTAGATTATTTGGAATTCTATTATTTATTATTATATTATTATTAATTCGATTATTTTCGATTCATTGGATTGGCATAAGAGATATGGAACGAACTAATTAATACAAGCTGCGGTTAACATACAGAAAAACAACGATTTTGCGACGTTGTAAAACG
The DNA here is from genome assembly GCF_051020955.1 of Megalopta genalis. Classification (NCBI taxonomy): domain Eukaryota; kingdom Metazoa; phylum Arthropoda; class Insecta; order Hymenoptera; family Halictidae; genus Megalopta; species Megalopta genalis. The sequence continues at coordinate 40,376,186 of NC_135013.1, forward strand.
AAGTGATTGGAATACGGAACGGAAGAGGCAGTGAGAATGAAGATCACAATTATACCCGACCAGTCAACAATAATTGAAGAATCACCCTCGGCGAAGGCAAAGCGAAAATCGAATTGGCCAGGCCGCCGATACCCGATGAAGTCATCTTCCGTCGGTCCAGAATTCTCATCGGTACAGATCTCTCGGAACGCCAAGCAACGCTGGTTGTTCGGTTTCACAAGTCGATCGGCTGTCCCGATAGAGCAGGTGTCTCGGCAATAATTATCGCGCTCCCGGGATCCTTAAAGGCTAACACCTTTTCGAGGCGGCGATCGGCGGTCTCCGAGAGAGCTCCGCTGGGACGCAGGATTTTCTCGCGGGACGCTTCTAATGATACCTTTTTTACGTGGCCGGTGAAACGCTGTTGGAGCGTGAAAGCAGGAAGTCGAGCAGGATTCCGCAGTGCTGGCGGGTCGCGGTAGCCTAAGGTTGAGGGCCACTGGGTCCGACACACTCGGCGGCATGAGAATTTTCCCACAGTCCCCACCACATGGCCTGCGGCCGACGCACACCCGCTCTCGCGACGTTGCCACACCTCTCTGCCCGGCTGAGAGGCACTGTGTTGCCTGCTCGGGAACGGCGGAGAGAGAGAGTGAGAGAACGAGGGAGCGCGAGAGAAAGAGAGAGAGCACGCGAGACCGAGTCCAAGGGAGAAAGATGAAGCAAGAGAAAGAGAAAGATCAAGCCGGGGAGAAAGAGAAGGACCGACATAGGCAGAAAGAGAGCGAGACGGAGAAAGGTGGCTCGGGGAGAGAGAAAGGGAGAGAGATATCTGAGAAAGGAAGAAGTGAATGAGGGATCAGAGGGTGGGGGGAGGGGATGGGGGTGGATCAGTGACAGAGGAAAGGAGAAAAGGTGAGGCTGAGAAAGGAGTGCGTGCACGATTGGGAGATTGTACAGTAAATAGAGAAACAGAGACGGAATTCTGGCACGGAGAAAGGTGAAAGAAAAGAAACGTATGAGGATATTGAGATGGAACTCCTTTATGCGATTGGAAATGGCAAAGGGATTTTCTTGGACGCCGTTGCCACGTCACGCTCGAAAAGTCACAATGAACCGAGCACCGGACGCGTCTTGTCACCGAGCATACGGTGTAATTTGGGTCGGGGTATTGATATTTTCACTTTAATTAAGTCGATAAGTAAATGAACATATGGCGATACTTGTGGCGGCTTTGTAATACTCACCCTCATCTGTTAGGCGTTTTTGTCAATTGCGTTTCGTTCAGCCCGTATTTCGCAAATATCTGTATCACTGTATTTCACTAAATATTAACCAGTTGGATGTTTCTTTTTGACGAGCATACTCGCAATAACAGAAAATATTGCCATAATTAAAAACAAGTAACTGAACGGTGTGATATTCATGATTAAATTGCGTTTTATAAAAGCGTTGTGCACACCTGTGAACAAATGTTACACACTTTTCAATGAGATTAAAACAGCTAACTGGTTCATAATTGTTGAATTTCTAATGTATTTTATAGTTTGAAACGACTAATAATGATGTGAGACTCGATCAATTTAGAGATTTGTGTTAGTATCGATAAATATGCATTAATGTCAACTTGAGTAGATGAAGATTAGAATATATTGGATTACCCGATTACCAATGAAGTAATTTCAACAACAGTAGCGTTCGGATAATGGAACACTTACTTAATTACAGTTCTCACCGGTTTGTACAATAAAGTGCGTTGTATACGAGTCAGCTTAGATTCAACTGTTTTTGTTCGGATAACGAAGAATTCAGATAATAGATCATCGAGTCTCTACTGTAGTGGGAACATCAAAAGAATGGAAGAAAGAAAGAACTTCGACTCGAAAGAAACAATGCAAACCACTGATCAAAGCTAGGCTTATGATTAGCTGCAGACGCACTCGTGTAAATTCATACTTTTATCCTCAGATTTCGAGGAACTAAATGCAGTTTCACTTTACCAGCCATAGCCATGAGTAGAATTTCACTATAATCTTAAAGATTGCTAACTTTGAACGTATCATTGTCTATAATATCTAAACTATATAACTTTGACAAATATTCCACGCACAATTTCACTCAAAATTAATCTTACTTATACTGAATTAATCAAATTTCGAGTGCTCGACCACATCCGATCAAAGAATATTGTCGTCCACGTATGACTAACGTGGCAATAAACGCGATAGGGATCAAAAGTGGAACGTCCAGTGTTCGACAAATTTTTTTTTTTTTTTTTTTTTATTAGAAATCAGCAATCAGAATACAAATTCTATGGGCCGATGTGATCGCTGGGGACTTGGTGTGTAGTCCGTTAGTAGCATGATGAGGGCTTTCCCAATGAAAAGTCCTCCTGAACCTCATTTAAGGTCGATTGGCCATCTTCTTTTTAGTCTTCTGCTGTATTGTTGTTGTATGAGTGGCATAATTAGTGGATTTGTGTGTTCGCTTAATTTAGTGAAGTGCTTCCTACTTCTTTCATGGATGGTGTCAATGACGAAGGGAATACCGAGATCATTATGAATTGTTTCATTGCTAACGTACCAAGGGGCGTTAATAATTGTGCGAAGTGCCTTGGATTGTGTTCTTTGGATGATGGCTATGTTGGTTTTGCTGGCACTTCCCCAGAGTTCTAGTCCGTAGGTCCATATCGGTATGATAATAGCTTTGTAGAGTAAAATTTTGTTTTCTAGTGGAAGTTTTGATTTGTATCCAAGAAGCCAGTGCATGTTTTTGAGTTTGAGGTTTACTTGTTTTCTTATATTTGTAATGTGCTTTTTCCAGGTTAATTTGTTGTCTAGATGAAGGCCCAAGTATCGCACCGTTGTAGCTTCGGGAATAGGAATTTTGTTGAATAATATGGGGGGGCAAAGACCCTTTTTGAGAGTGAAGGTTATACGACTGGATTTGGCTTCATTGATTTTAATTTTCCATTTGGAGGTCCAGTCTTGTATAATGTTTAGATGATTTTGTAGATAGGCCGATGCGATGATCGACAAATAACGAAAAAAGGTCTCACCAACGATTTTCCTAGAAAACAGAGGGGCTTAAGTTACAGATCGGAAGGACACTTCCTAGCCATGTCGGAAACAGAAAGATATCCTCGTGGTAAAGAAGCCACGGCGGTGCAGCGTGTGTCAAAGGGTTTCCACACTTTTTCAACGTGAGAACGCCAGGTTCCCTTTTCCTTTTTCCTAGCGCGGGTTCGCTGAACAGGTCGAAGAAATCCTTGGATTCCGCTAAAACGATCGGACCAGGTCTTCTACTTGTCGAGTCACCGGGCACGAGAGCCTGGCCGGCCTGATCGCCTTTTTTCTCTCTCTCTCGTCCGAGCGTGGTCCGAAGCTCTCGACTCCGAAGGTGAATGAAATCATTCCAAGTACCCCGAACCACCGACTAATTACTAGCGCTTTACAGGATTCCCGAAATTCCAGTTCGAGTTGTCCGACCTTGCCCCGCAGACGCGCGGCGTCCTCTGTCTCTACGAAACGGATCCTTGTTTCCCATCATTACGCGGACCGTCTCGAAACAACGAGAAAACGACCACTTTTTGTTCGCTCGGTGTTCATTAGGCAAAAATACGGAATCGTGAACGTAATTGACCGTGTCTAGTTGAATTATAGGGTAGTGGAGTCGGTTACTGCGCGATGACCGATCGCTCTCTGTGCCTTTGGTTTCTTTTCAGGTATAATTAATTTCATATTTATCGAGTAAGACATACAAATTTGTTTATTCTCTTATTTTGTTTATTTTTGAGTCGGTTATCTGAATTTTTCGCTACCCTTAATTCCTTTTAATATCATTCTTTTTAATATAATTTCTCCGTTAACGTTAAACTCCGCCCACATACAACACAAACTGTTGTACAAAACAATAAGAATTGCAACCAAGTAGCTAAGTGTTCTTTTACCCGAACACTCCTGGTTTTAAATTACTTCGTGTAATGAGATTTCATCATAGTCTAATCTTCATCTACTCAATTCGACATAATTAGTCATTTCTGGCCAGTTATTATATTAGACTTTAGACTCGAACAACATTTCTTGATTCAGTGTGTCAACTATTAACCAGTTAGCTGTAGGAATCTCGTTGAAAAGTGTTTAAGTTACTGTATTTATACTGCTGGTAAAAGTTTGGTTAACTTAAAATAACTAAAATAACTAAAATTAAGATATGTCATCCAAGAATTTTCGTACTTAATTCTTAGTTAAATAAGCACAATGCTATAGTTAGTTCGCTGCCTTTTAACACCCAAGAAATATAGTTCAAATATTATTTCAGTTTTTTAAAATGGCATCAAAGTGGTATCACCGGACGGCATAGTGTCAATACCATACTTTGAATATCAAAGTATGTATTCTTCTTAACCAGTTCGCTGTTTTTCACGAGTACAACTTACGAAATACAGACTCGACGAAACGCAATTGGCAAAAATCACCTAAAAGAGGGTAATCAATGCAATACCGTCAGAAGTATCGCCATATGTTGATTTACATATTGACTTTATTAGAGCTTTTATTTTGTTCACTTTTAGTTTAGTTGTTTACTTTTGAATAAAAATATTTAATATGTCTTTAAATCTCTCTTTCTCTCTCTCTGAAGACAAACCAAAGACACAGTAATTGGTCTCCCCGCGGTAACCGTCTCCACTACTCTAGTCTTTGACCTATTATAGCGCTTGCAGCAAATAGAAAAGGCGGAAATGAACAAGAAAGAAAAAGATGTAGAGAGAGAGAGAGAGAGAGAGGGAGAGAGAGAGAGAGAGAGAGAGAGAGAGAGAGAGAGAGAGAGAATGAAGGCGGGAACTCCTCGCATCCTATCGCGTCTGAACCGCCGAAAAAGAGCTGTCGGAGAAAAGGAACAGAATAGGCAGAATTTACACCGGTGTTCCGCTCGTTACGGCCCTGCATCTGTAACGAAGTAACGGATACGTATCCTTCGTCGAATAGGGCCCCGCTCCGCACGCGTACATTCTCTTCGGGCCGCACCGATTCACACGCACACGCGGCTCCCGATCGTTTCGATCTGGGGTGAGGCTCATGAACAATTGCAATTATGGGCCTTCGCTCGAGTTGATTTATAAGTGGAGTCATTCCCTCCTCGCCCGTCGCACCCACACGGTCGACCAGCAGCTCGCGTAATCTCCCGGCGAGTTTGCTCCTTTCGTTTCGGCGATTGCGTACCTTCGCGACTCGTCTGCTCTTCTGCTACACGCACAGTGTATCATTACGTGCTGTTCATATTTTACGGGTTACTTCTATCACTATATGTACTACCGAGATAAGGGGAGGACTGACAGCTTGACTGCGCGGCTCTCTGAGAAAAATAAAAATTGTCTTCATTAATTGCAAGATGTAAAAAATATATAGACATTTAGTCGTTTTCTGAATAATTTTAGCGAGTTGAGAATAATGCAATAATGATAATAACTGTTTGAATGTTTTTGATATTTTTTATTTAATCTACTAATTTCTGTCATAAATGCGCAAAATTCACAGTCCGCTGATAGCGAATTCGGTTCTCGTTGAAAATATTTGGCAATCTCTGTAGAGATATTTTGTTAATTTTGTTAGTTTTACGGGAATATTTTAGTCAGTTTTTAACGCAATTTGTGACTCAAATTACTGTATTTAACACTAGATTTAGTTTACGATTATTGCAATTGTTATGAAGATATATTTGGGGAAAATGTTTTCGATACATTTGTTTCATTGGAGGACATTTATTTATTGCAGGACATAGGAGCCGAACGCAAGCTTATTTCTTTTGTTAATAATTTTAATACGTTCAAATTAACGCATCAAGATCCTTAGATTCACATCAAATATTTTCATTTTATAAAACAACATATGTTAGCCTAACTGTTAAGGAACAAATCTCCTTAGGAAAGATTTTATTTAAATAATAGTGCATTCATTTCATTCGATTTAGCTGAAGCTTCGTTATTGGATCTTCATTTTCGTCTCGCGTTAGCTCGTACAGTCGCCCCTAAAATATCTGTTGTAGCTGATGCGTATTGGTTGAGCACCCTGTATAAAGTCTAGCGCGATCACAGTTCGCCTAGGGGTACTAACTGAATTCCGGGAAGAGCAGAATCGTCCCTTAGGGAAATAAGTCCTTGTTAATGGGGGGACGGGGATCCTGTTTAAACACATACATCGCCACGAAGGGTGGCGATGTGCATTTATATGCATTCTTGTGTGCTGAGATTTCCTGGAGGATGATGACGAGCACTTTCGGGCTTGAGTTTATAAAAGATGAATTTTTGATTCACGTTGCAGCGAATTGTTACTTCTGCCATTATTTAGCACAGTCACTACCACTGCCATAATACGCAGCATAATAATCCAGGTAGCCTGCGCATCATCTTGCTAAATTGTTGAAAAATTTCGTAATAGGTATACGTTGCATTTATGTGAATGTTATATTTATATATTATAAATAAATCAATTTAACATAGATAAATTATTTTAACGATGAAGTTATGATGAAATAAATTATTGATGTAAACGTGTTAAAGAATGCATCGTATTCGGAATTATTTATTGTTATTACACGAATCCGAACATTTATTATACGTAGTTCTCAGATTGAGAACAATTGTGGAACGATATCCGTACGAACTATTAAGAGAAAATGAGGAAGTAACGATTCTATTTTGTAAGAAATATATCTCGAGAACGAAACAACGATCAAAAACTGTTACTCGGCAATTTCACAAGTAAATGAAATAAAAATTATTTGCTTTCATAGGGTTACCGTTGTGTGATACCATTTTGCACACACTTTTTGATAAGAAATATCTCCAGAAGGAAACAGCTATCAAACTGCTAATAAAGTCGAGTAAATAAAACAAAAATCACGTTTTGTATGCAACCATTTTATCGTCACTTCACAGCCGAACGCAAATAAACGAGGATTCCAGAAAAGAGTGTTACACAATGGCTGAATTGTGCAATTTCGAGGGAACAATGGAAAGTCGGTTACATTTTTGTGGGACGGGGGCCAGCGTGTTTTTAAGCGCGTTCCTTTTACGACCGCGACGAGAAAGGGAGAAAGAAGCGACGCTACGCGACGCGACGGGGGCGCAGGAAAGAACGCGAATATGAGCGCGCGACGAATCGTCCGGCAAATACGTGGATTTTTCAGGGGAGTCGGGAACGAGTCCCGCTATTGTCCTCTGTCGATATTAACGGCAATCGATTCGCCCCGGATCCGTGGCGGCGCTCGTCGTTCCCCGTCTTCTGGTTTCTTGTTCCTCGTCGCTACCGCTGAACATGAATAGCCGGCAGTTTTTCGTCTGGCATCAGGAATTTCCTTTCTTGCGCGATGGCCGGGGGAGAAAATGAAGCGCCAGTCGATATTACGTTGATTATCTAACGTTTTTTGTCCAGCCGTTTTACAAGCCTTTGTACGGGCATTTTTATCTTACTGTCCCGCGTCCGTACTATCGTTCCTGCGTGTTCGGAAAGTTACGCGCGTTTCTGGTTTCTTTTTCTGAAAATCGACGTTTCCAGGAAGTGTGAAACGGCGTTTGGCATCGACCGATTGAAATTTTGAATTTCACCGAACGATTGAAAGCGTTTATCGTCGGAAAGTGGACGATCGAATTAATCGATCGATGAATTTAATCGAAGGCGTTAATCATCGAAAAATCGACGATTGAATTAATCGATCGACGAAATTAACCGGCAATTGTCGATTCAAAGGGACAATTAAGAATCGTTGATTTTTTTAATGAAATTGGAAAGATATTTCGATGTAATTCCGTTAAAAATCGTTTTTATCGTGTTTGTTACTTTATCATATTTTTCGGATTTGAAGTGGAAGAGAAGAGAATACTGTAGTTGTTATTAATCACGACTAACAATTGAAAGAAATTAAATCATTAATTGTGATTAACAGAAATATATCAAACGTTAATTGCGATTTATGATTAAAATGTATGTAATCGTTAATTGCGATTACCAAAGAGAATAATTTGACGAATAATTTTATAATCTATGCGTTTCGTAGCGAATAGATAAATCAATGTTCAAACTTGTTGTTAAGTGATTGCGATGAGAAAATTTACATCATTCCATAGCTTTATGATAGAAGTTTCGTATACATAGAAAATGAAATCCAGCTTTGTATTTATTAACACATTAAAGGCGGGGGATCTTGACGAAAGTATGCTAGGTAACGCGGCGAGCGCCCCGCCTCGTTTTTCGTCCTAGAGCGGGCGATATTTTGTGTAATCATAAAAAAATTTAGACTTAAAAAAGTTTATTTAAACTCTTAAAACTAAAAGAAATATTAAAAAAGAACTAAACACTAATTACAAAAAATGTTTTAAAGTACATATTTGTGAGAAGTCGAGATAAATCGTAGTACTACGACTCCCGCCTTTAATGTGTTAATATCTAAAAAAGGTTTAATAGTTAAGTGGTTAAATTGAAGATGATTACGAATGTCAACAGAAAGAAAGAGCATATTTTATTTCGCCTTTATTATGGAAAATCTTGCAGCTGATGCTTGCCAAATTGGTTATAAAAATATGAACTCGCGCGAGACGGGCATTTTACAAATTAAAATTGGTTTTTAGTAAGCTTATATCGTAACATAACTTCGGCGCAAGGAGTATAGACAATTTTATTTGCGCGGACGCCGCTTAAAATGGCAATGTTTGTGGCTGCTCATTGAATTTCGTGTGTCCCCGGGAAGAAAACCGAGCCGACGTCGAATCATGTGAGAACGTGCAAAATAATCGAGCATTTTATGAACCTTGTAAAGAATTGATTCAACGGCGTCGGACAAAAATGGTGAAAGCCAACGTGTACGCGAATCGTGTTCCGAAACGCTTACGCGTAAAAGTGTAGGGTCCGACGTAAAAGTCGCGGTCTGGAAAGTACTATAATCTGGTTTTTACGACCGAAAAGTCGCACGGTAGCGTGTAAACTTGCGAGCCGAGTCCCCTGTAATCCGGTAACTCAAGACGGGAAACCTCGTCGAAATTCCAGTTTCGAATCTCTACCGAAATTCGGGCTGGAAGCCCCACGGAAACATTGCCATCTGTTGCGCCGTGAAATCGGTCTCGGTCACAATTTCCAGAAGAAATATTCAGAGATACGAAAAAAGGAAAAAAAGGATCGCGCACTTCTCGCTGATACGAATGCTCGACACCTTATAATTTCGAGTTCTGTGGCCTCGGCTCGCGTTATAATCATGTAAAACCATGTTCGGAAATATAATTCGCGTCTGCTTCGCAGTTACATAAAGTTACAATCTCTTGGCCAACGGATTTAACGACAAAATGGCGGCACCGCTAATTAAACATGTATGTAGCATCTCTGTAAACTGCTTACCGGTAACGCAATATCACTTTTAACTGTCGAAATTGCTAAAATCGTAGTTTCTCCAGTTTTTATGTAAAATTATAATATATATAAAAACTTCAATTTTAGTATTATTAATTAATTTATTATTTTTATTTAGTATAACTGCAAGATGAGATTTTTGGTGGAAAAATGAAGTAATAAACTGATAAAATATTGAACTAAATAAGTAATAGACCGCTAAAATATCGAACCGATTAAATAATAGATTGATAAAATAAAATGGACTGATAAAAGAATTGAAGAGATAAAATTTTCAATGCAATACAGTGTTTTACGGTATAAATGAGAGATCGAATCGATTAGATTTTGTACTCTTCCACCGCGAATCGACGATCGTGATCGTCCGAATTTCGTGGTATGCTTCTATTAGAACCCGCCAGTTAAAATTCGACTACGAAATTGTTTCTTAGAACCGGCTAGAAAGCCAGCCCGCGTTCCATTCTCCAGCAAGATAATGCCGCACGCGGAGCGGTCGCTTTACTTTTGCATCACTTTAATATTAATGTTACTGCTCCCCCTTTGTGGGGCCCGGTATAATAACGTCGTGGCCGATGTTGTACATATGTACGGCGCAGCTCGTAATTATTCGGACGAGTTTAAACGTTCCAAAGAATGCTGTACTCGTGAAATAAAAGCATTGTCAAGTTTATGCGTTGCGCCGCAGCACAATAATTATTTGCTATCCTCTTACTGAAATTTTGCTTGTCGAATCAGCATTCTTTCATTTAGAAAACTACGTTATTGTCTTAGAAAACGTTTGCCACTCTAATATCTTTTCTCATACTTTATACATAAAAATTTAAACCTTCGTCTGTTAACGCTTTATGATTTACTCAGATTTGAAAATGAATTTTCACGCCGATTCAAAATATAAGGATCGTGAAGAAGCGATTAATGTTACAAAACTTGACTTCTCAATTTTAATTTGATTAAATGAGATATGTTAATTTTACGAAATTTTTGAGGTCGTCGACGTGTGACAGTCGAAGGTAAATTGTGTGATAAAAATTCGAAACAATTTTTAATTTCGTGAAAATTTCGATCAAACTTTGTGCATTGTTTGAAGAATTTTTCAATATTGCTGGTCATAAAGGTCTGCTGCAGTTTAATTACGAATGAGTTATAAACCGTGCGCCTTGCTCGTGGGATGAAAGGATAGTTTTTTGCTGGTCGCGGAACGAAATTCTAGCTCACGTCAGCGACGTGTGTTCTGTACGGTTCGCAAACGAGCCCGGGGTTACATAGGAAGTTTAGATAACCGCTCTATCGAGCATAAATTATGCGCGCCATTAGAGTTGGTAACTATGGTTCACGGGCGAGTATGCATCGCTGGACGGCAACTGATACCGATAGATAAAGGCGGAAGGAAAGTGGACGGGGAGGGTTGAAATCGCGAAACATTACCCGGATTTCCGTGTTCGGTTTTGCTCGAGCATCGAACGCTATGCAGGACGTGCAACGTAAGTATGGACATGAGCGAGACGCGAAAAAATTGTTAGCGCGGATCTTCATCGTGATACGTTATTGAAAATCGGATACGGTACACAGGTAACGCGATGATAGTCTTTATATCAGAGTACGAAAATGTTCCGGAACTTTTACATAAACTATTGGTTTGGCAACTAAGTAATTGCCGATTTCAGTTATAGATGTCTCTCACTCCCATTTTTATGATATCCGTAAATGTTATATTATAAAATTATTATTATTATTATTATGTTATTTTTTATTATCCGTGAACGTTAGCAACTGGACAAATTGAATGCAGCGGTCAAGGAAAAGCGACCAGAATTGGTCAATCGTAAAGGTGTCATTTTCCAGCAGGACAATGCTAGACCGCACACGTCTTTGTCCACTCGGCAAAAATTGATGGATATTGGTTGGGAATTGATGTTACACCCACCATATAGCCCTGATCTCGCGCCATCGGATTACCACTTATTTCGATCTCTGGACAACTCCCTTCGTGGTAAAACTTTTAATGATGACGACGCTGTAAAATCTCACTTAACTCAGTTTTTGGCCGAAAAGGATCAGACTTTCTACGAGCGTGGAATTTTCAAGTTGTCAGAGAGATGGCAAAAGGTCATCGAACAAAATGGAAAATACATTATAGATTAAACTTCATTCCAAGTAAAAAAAAAATTTTTATTTCATTGAACAAATCGGCAATTACTTAGTTGCCAACCCAATACATTACATGCGTTGCTATTTGACAAAAGTTTTCATATTATAAGCACCAATAAGATACAGAAGAATTTTTGAGATTAAAAGCTTTTGTCTGACTAGAATCAATGAAATTTGAAAATAGAAATTTGTTATAACAGAAACAGATATTTCATTAATTTGTATAAAATAGTTCTGAAGCATTATTACAAGAGCTAAATATTATTTAATGAACAACTCAGACTTAACTTTTCTGTAATATTGCTTTCGTCTTCTCTTATGTTATTGGTTAACCGTAAACTACGGATTTATATTTTCTTTATCTTCGTAACAAAGGCTTAAATAGTGATAATAATAATACCAATATTAATATAACACCATAAAACAGTTATTCTAGTTATAAACCGAAAATTATGATATTGTTAAATAAACGCTGCGTATAATAATTCAGTGGTTTATTTATCTTATAGGGATGGTTTAACTAAATATTCTAAAAGAATTTGTTTCAAGAAATATTCGTTGCTCCCCCAAATATTAAAACGTATTATATATCTTCTCATTTCTTAAAAAGCGTTATTTGAACACTTAATTATTCGCTTTATCTTAACGTAATATACCGTCCGGTTTATACCGGTACATGCATTTATATGTGCTGTATTTCAAGTTTCAAATAGATAGCTTACAAAAAAGCCGAAATCGCTTTCGCACCAACCCAATATTATTTTACATGAGATTTTTGTAAATTGTATTTTCTTGTCAGCCGATAAGAATCTCAGGCGAGGTTCCAGGTGCCAAATAAAAAGGGAAGAATTCGACACTCGAATTGCACGACCACAATCGTCGAATCCTTTTTTTTCGTTATACGCGGCATCCCCGTTTCGATGCATTTCGCGTTACAATGTAAATGTACATCGTAAGAAGGTCATCGAAACGTCTTCGCTGTCGATGCTCTTCTGCTCCAGGTTTTTGCCCTTTCCCCGAAGTCTGTTTCCGAGCATATTCGAAGTGAAACTCCGAAGTCATATTATTCGCTCGACTTGCAAATAACCCGGCGTCATGCTACGTCGATCTTCCCGATCGCCTAGCCTGCTTCTTTCCTATGCAGTCGTTTTTGCAAAGTTCCATGATGCAGTTTTCGTTTTAATTAAAGGGTATCTCGTTCTTGCATCACCGGCGGCTATTTTTCTCGAATATCTACCAGGCTGTGAACAGTTAGAATTTTGTTCCGCTGGACACGGTGTTCGTTATATTGCCCGTTTGTTTGCTTCCCGTTTGTCGAACGTAACGCGATCGTCGCTGCAGAAGTCGATCGGCACTCGGAGCCATCGATTTCACGGTTATCGAGCTCTATCGCTTTATCTTCGCTCGTTTTTCTTTCGACTGTCTGCCATATCCCGCCTCTCTCTCTCTCTCTCTCTCTCTCTCTCTCTCTCTCTCTCTTTCTCCCCGCCCAGGCATAAATTCAACGAACAATAAACCCTCGTCTATCTGTAGATTCACTTTAATATAACAATCCGCCTTTTTTTCTTCCTCCAGAAGAACATACAAACCGTTCACGGAGGAATTGTGCCGGGGTAATGAGTTCTCTTTACGACCGTAACGATCATCAATATAATCGAAATGGTAGGGGGATCGCGGGATCGCCTTCGTGTTTCTGCCTTCGCGATTCTTTGTTTGTCTTTCAGTTCTTCCCTTTTGATAGGAGATCACAACTAAATCACGCCGCGCGGCCCCGCTCGTAAAGCGATACCATGCTCCGGTACGAATCCTGAACCATAAAGTAATTTACGTCGGGGCCATAAACTTTGATGAAGGACACTTTATTGAATTTTAAACTGATTTTCACCTGTTACATATTGATCGCGTTGTTTAGCATAGGCGACCAGGCACGATGGACGCAGTTTCTTGCAAATGATCCGGACGCATTGTTGTTAGCAATACACTGTATCTGGAAAGTAGTGATATGTATGGAAAATGATGGTCGATAGATCTCTTTTTCTTAGAACAACAATCTGGTCGGTGGAAAATAATCCAAAACTGTATTCAGTCCTGATAATCCAAAACTGCATTCAAGTTCGATGAACTTTTTATTTCTTCCTGTTTCGAAAATATGTACGTGTTCATGACACAGAGGCAGACGATTTTGTAGCAACACTTTTGCAATAGACTTTGGCAGCACCTGTAGCGGACTTTTGACGATTCTGTAACAATCGTGGTTAAATCCATTCAAATTCTTACTGTTCGATTGTTATATACATTTCCGAATCTACTTGTTTGCGATCAACGTTGATCAAATAGCTAATAAAAAGCTAAGAATTTGGACGAAATAATTTGCGGCTCTGCATCGAAATGTTATTTGATCATCCAATGATTAACCTCTTCTTTAAATTCGCTTAAACAAATAGCAAAAATCTAAACTTGTATGAAATTTCGTAGCGTAATAATTATACTGCGGATCCCTGTGCGAAATAAAAATTGTCTTAACGAATTGTAAGGAACGGAAGTTAAATAAAAATCTATTTCTCTGAATAATTTCAATAAATTGAAGAGACCGTAAGAACATCATCAATTTGATTTTTCTTTAAATAATTTCAATATATTGTTAAGTTCTGATTTCTTCACTGTTCGTGATCATAAGTCAAATAAAAATCTATTTCTCCTTTGAATAATTTTAGTAAATTAAAGAGAATATAAGATTATATATAATTATTATATAATCTTATTATTATAATATTATATATTATAATAAATATATAATTATTATAAAAAATTATAATTATATATTATAACCTTATTATAATCTGTAATTGTTATATCGAATATAAGTGTATTGTTAGCATCACAACTCCAATCCCATAGGTCGATTTTCAAAGATCGTGTTCTTGTATTGTTTCAGGTTTCGATGGCGAGCAGTGCGAGGAGAACATCGACGACTGTCCAGGGAACCTTTGCCAAAACGGAGCGACCTGCGTGGACAGGGTGAACGAGTATTCCTGTTTGTGTCCCCCGTCGTACACAGGCACGCAGTGCGAGCTGGACGTCGACGAATGTTCCATGCGACCGTCGGTTTGTCACAACGGTGCCACATGCACGAATTCCCCCGGAAGTTACTCTTGCATCTGCGTGAACGGCTGGACCGGGCCGGACTGCAGCGTGAACATCGACGATTGCGCCGGTGCAGCCTGTTTCAACGGCGCTACATGCATCGATAGAGTCGGCAGTTTTTACTGTCAATGCACCTACGGAAAGACCGGTGAGTGCTCGAGCAATATCGTACTTATCGATAACGTATTCGGAGCCTTTTTCGGAACGATTCCGTCTCGTTGCTCACCTTGAAGCTGTACGTGCAGAGCACTGCTCGTAAATTATATTTTTAATTTCTTCGCCGAGATAATTGCTAATTGACTCTGCTCCTTTTCGCCGAAGTCCAAATTAATTGGTAATTGTCAATACATAGTAATTATCGGAACGACGGGATACTCGGTGTTATTGTACCTTTTGCAAATCGTTCGTTTCGCAATACCGTTTTTCGTTCGCTGGTTTCGGGAGATTTTTAATGGCGTACCGTTATGCAAATTTTATATTCTTCTCTTTTTTAAGCGAGATCATCGATCGTGGATCATTACGCGTGTCTCGGTTTGTGGAAGTTACGTTTGGGAAAGTTTGTATGTACCAAGAATTCGTTCGAGTATTTCTTGTAGTAAAGATACATATTAATCGTGTACGTAATAGTGCAGAGATATTTTCAATTTTGTCTTCGGGGTCGTTCAGTTTTTGTTTTCATTGTTTAAACGCGGTTGATATCACTTAGTATATTAATTGTCGATTGGTACGAATTGACTAGAAACAGTACGCATTTTAATCTCATAGAGAACAGTTATAAAATGACACATGTGTTAAATCAAATCTACTTAAGTACATACTACGGTCGAAATAACCTGTTTCTTATTTTTCTTACAAACTCTGGAGACATTTTCATATGAAACGCCAGAACAAGTTACATTATTGGAGCATATCTTATAGTTGACTGCGGATCCTTTGCGCAAAATAAAAATTCTATGCAGTTACTGTTATTTCCCGCAGTTATTGTTTTGTACTCCGTTTATGCGCTTTTGTGCATAAACGCATAAAATCCGTAGTTTACTTATAGTAGAAACATGAGACAATGCACAGCAATGATTCATCGGTAGGTAGCGTTAAAAACTCAACATTGTAAATAAAGATTCACGATCTAGTTACATCGCGAGATCGTGTTAAACGCGGCTTAACGATATAAATTTCTTGGTGCACAGAGAGCCCAGCAAAAATGGCTGAAAGATCTCATTTACGAGCCGCGATATCACGATTCCCTGGTTCGTTGCGATTCTTTTGTTGCCTCGGGGAGGCACAGCGCGTTCTTAAAAAGGCCCCGAACGACAAGGTGAGAGCGCGCGTTTCAGCGAATCGCGTCGATTAGCGTGGAACCAGCCACGCTCGATAACAAGGTTGCGGCTGCGGCCGTGTCGGTGTTATGCATCGCGAGTGCATCGACAGGCAAGTGCATCTGCACGTGCAACAATATGACGCAGCTTCGCCGCGGACGCGCAGCCCTCCCTCGGAATCCCGGGATTCCGCAGGCTCCGGCAGCAGCCTAGCCTTACCGAGCGGCGACCTTGAGGACTGAAAACGAGTTTCTGTCCTTACTTTCCTACCCGAGGCCGAAGGAGACGGTTTTCAGATCGATCGTTCCGACAGCGATCGCCAAATACAGGCATCCTTCTTCTGTCCCGGCATTATTGCGATTCCTGCGGTGCCCCGACCCGGCCAGGAACGACTTTTTCCAGATCGCAAGCTCGGGAAATCTTTAAATGAAGGAATTCGCGCCGCGGCAGCTTGCGGATTCCTTCGGAGACTTCGATGCCTGGTATGCTGTGCTCGGGCGCTTTTAACCCCTCGACGCCATTCAGGAAATATATATTGAATTCAATCTCTGTATTCAACCTCTGATTTTCTTTCGAACAAATTTGATGTTATTATTTATTTATTTATTTATTTATTTATTTATTTATTTATTTATTGCTCTATCCATAGTGATTCCTAGTCGCACGCCATTTAAATCCATGTTATTACAACTTCTTTATGCACAATATTTCTTTATATACGATATTATGAATTGTTGAGATGTTTTCGCTGTTCTACATTCGATCTACACATTTTAATTACAAACGCATAAAATTCGTACGTTTAATTTTAACATCATTTTAGTGAAACTGTTTTACGATTAATTTATTGTGTAATGAAGACAGTGATACATATTATTATTATATTAAATATTTAGAGATTTATAGAAAGTTGATGATAGTATCATTAATTAAGTATTATTGACTACACCATTACGTTGTTTAGTTTATAAATTAATAATAAACATTAGACTTCTAATATTTCCTGAACCATACATTTATTACAATATGATAATTTAAAAGAAGTATACTCCACATTCGAATAATAAACATTAACGGAAAACTTCAACGAAAGAAAAAGTTCAACATCTTTTATTAAAATTTTGTTTAAAAGCGATTTACAACGATACATTCATATCAATCAATCATCAATGAATCATTCATATCTCATGTCCTGACAAGGATCCCAGCTTTCATGGGGAAAGTATAATGTCGTATCGATCGTGTCGGCGTAGTACAATACCCTAGCTCGAAAACGTTTCTAACAATGGCCATAGGTTAACGGATTTACAATACGCACGTAGGCATAATGATGGTATCTCGAGGCCGTTTCTTGTACGTACGTACGCGGTTACAGTTAGTCGCGGGTGTAATCGCGTATCTGCGTGCTTGTTTACTCTAGTTTATATACGGACATCCGAGACATCGTTCCGTTATTGAGAACCGGGCGCGCGGTTCAAATGTCAGTGACCAAGAACGAACAACTTCTTAACGATCCCTCCATAATTACACAAATTTAGCTTCCTTTCTACACGCAATTTATAAAATATAGATGGTACTTCACATTTACATTTTTGCATTTAAAGAGCAGATTATAGTCCCCTATTGTAATAGATGAACTGATTTAAAAGGAACACGGAGTTATGCGTACGGATTCGAATGAATGT